>NC_068355.1:57963325-58204337 GCF_020536995.1 Dreissena polymorpha | reverse complement strand
TTTTTTCGAAAAATCCGGCTAAAATCAGAGGTAGATTTCCCGTCCGTTTATCAAGTATATATGGTATAACATCATTATAAAGCATGTGAAAAGTTGTAATTAACCAGTCAATAAACAAATAATTCACCAAAGGTGTGTGTATCAAATAAGTATTAACAATTACTACACATTTCATTTAATCCAATTTATTAAGCACGATTCTAAAACAACCTAAGGTTTATGGAGACACTTTTGAGCCTGTTTTCTGGCTAGAAGGATTACTTTATGTCTTTGGAGGACTCCTTATAAGAATGCTCCAAGAGTGAGGATCCAAGCCTGACCTCCCAGTCGCTAGGAAGACAACATGTCTACTATGTCACTACAATATTACATTTGAAAGCCTTGTACAAGGGATAGGCTATTGATGCTGAAGCAGCTATTTGTTCTTATTGGGTCTTATCCTGTGGCTTCTTTCTTCATTGATCATGATCAAATTTGGGCACTCTTGTTGTAAGCAAGACAACTACTTTAAACATTGAAGCAAAAGTTTAGTATTTTTGTTAGTCAAATTCATTGCTTTACAAGTATTTAAAAAAACTGTTTAATATATATTCATTAAAAATGCAACAATGTTAAATATCAAAAAACAAAGTACATGTTTATGACATGATATTTGTGGATTTGTTGAATCAGAAATATTTGGTACATCCTAAATTACTGGATTAAATAATAATTAATAAAGGTTTTAGACATAATGTTTGTTGATAATTTTATTTCATTTTTGAGCAGATCTACAAATATCCACAAATATTACAGATCAAGAATCAATAATGGCTGTACAGTATCAATTTAAATACTCCCAGGGGGGTAATCGTATCCAGAACCTAATTGCTTAGTATACACCACATTAAATACATAACTGCACCAATTATGCATGAGAAAAGACTCACCTGTTAAGATATAGGGCCACATTGGATTTGGGGAACATGGTCCTCTAAGCTTGAACTGGCAACGGTATGACCCCGGAAACAAAACAAGACATCTATTTCAAACATGTATTCCAAAACATGATACCAGTATATATCACCTTAACAAGAGCCGTCTCAAAGACAGCAAAAGCTTCACTACATGTATTCTCCAGCTTTGATAGAATAATGTATGTTTTCTGTCAGTCAACTTATATAAAATTACAACAAGGGCTGTTTGTAAAACATGCATGCCCCCATATGGGATGTCAGTTGTAGTGGCAGCCATTGTGTGAATACGTTTTTTGTCACTGTGATCTTGACCTTTGACCTAGTGACCTGAAAATCAATAGGGGTCATTTGCCAGCCATGATCAATGTACCTATGAAGTTTCATGATCCTAGGCCTAATAATTCTTAAGTTATCATCAGGAAACCATTTTACTGTTTTGAGTCACTGTGACCTTGACCTTTGACCTAGTGACCTGAAAATTTATAGGGGTCATCTGCCAGTCATGATCAATGTACCTATGAAGTTTCATGATCCTAGGCGTAAGAAGTCTTGAGTTATCATCCGGAAACCATTTTACTATTTCGAGTCACTGTGACCTTAACCTTTGACCTAGTGACCTGAAAATCAATAGGGGTCATCTGCCAGTCATGAGCAATTGTAACGGTCAGGGTTACAGAAGCTGTGATAACCCAGAGCAATAACCCCTCCAGAACCAGATACAAATAAACGTGAACAATAAATCAATTTATTTACAACATTAAAATAAACTATTTACAGTATGATATGACTATGAAAAGAAATAAACAACAAAGTATGAACGTTAATGGCCAGTTAACGTAGTCACACTGTAGATGGTAGATGTAGTGGTGGAGCACTATTGAGTGTCACAACCTGAACCTATGTCCAGCCGTCAAATAAGTTTTATAAAAATGACATTGAATAAAAAAATGTGGCTGTTTGTTCCTTCTATTCAAGGGATATTTTTGTCATATATAAGGGAAAAACAAAACAAACGTTTGGCTTAAAGGCTTATTTTCAGCCAAAAAACCAGACACAACTTAATAATGATTTATGTCAACTGTTACCTATGGTATTTACCCAGTTTGACCAATTTCAAACAAACAATTCCCAATGGATGCCTTTCCCCAAAAGGTCAGAAGAATTATTGAAAAACTGACGTTTATGCAGCCCGCAGAGGTTAATCACTGAAAACACTTCCCTCTTTTATGGATTTTTTTGCATAAGTGATGTTTCTTCTCAACAAAAAAGAAATTTAAGCATATCTGGGAAGAAACTTAACGAACATGCATTAAACACCATTTTCCAAGACCATGAATCAATAATACCCAATAAGCGGAGTATTTGTTTTGAGAAAGTTGGGATTGTCATTAACATTCACTTAGATGATGTTTGTCTGTTGGCTAATAATGTTTACTAAAACGGCAATGGAAAGTAAACTAAAACTAGAGTTATATTAGTGACAAGTGAATATGCCTTACAGGTCATTTTGCTGTACTGTTGCTGTTGGGAAAGAGATGTTCAGAGAGCAATGAGACACGGTTTGCATCATGAACCTGCCCCCCACGGCTACGGCTGCTTTTTGGGGCACAGATTGGTACTAGTTTGACATTTGGCCTGAATCCCAAACGGTCATGTTTAACGCAGTCAAACTGTTTATTAGTTTGGTGAGGTTTTTCAAGGAAGGGTGCCTTGTTCATTGACATGTTGTCCAATGAAATAGTCATCAATGACATACAATTAGACAAAGGAACAAAACACAACAAAGCACTACAAAGTTTATCCATGTGAGCAGTACACTCAAATGCATATGCACAGTCGAGAAAATTACGCCTACTTGCAGAAATTCTGATTGCTTTTAAGCATAGAAAAGACCCAACTTTTCAGACAGTTTATACACCAATGAAACAAAGGACAAGAATGCCGACAAACTTCAACTGTTTAAAGGCTGTGTTACATTTAAGTGCAAAGGCAGACACGGTTGATTTGCCAATTTTACCTTCATTCCAGGACCATATTTTTGAGCTGCTACAGACAATCTGGCTGGTGACTATAAAACTTGTCATGATATGAGCCTCGTTATGGGAAAACTGGGCTTAATGCATGTGCTTAAGTGTCATCCAAGATTAGCCTGTGGTGTCCACACAAACATTTATATAAGGTCATCACGAAAAGATAATGTTTGTTGGCAAAATATTAGCCTCATTCTTGGAAAAATGGGCTTCATGCATCTACATAAAGTGTCATACCAGATTAGCCTGTGCAGTCAACACATGCTAATCAAGGACGACATATTCTGCGTTTTTTGTATTTTACGTTTAAAGGAAGGTTTTTCTTAGCAAAAATCCAGTCTATGCAGAAAGTTTCATCCCTGATTAGCCTGTGTGTCATGGACACATATCCATACATACCACCCATACACAGGAAGTGACCCCATGCGTTCAGGCCTGGCTTAGGAGAGAGAGCCTGTTGTTCAGCTGTGCACCAATACTGTACGGGGTCCTGTAGGAAACAGCTAAAAAGTACTCGAATTTTATCTTTTTTTTAATTGATCCTACACACACAAAATGCATTTTAGTCAAGTAGTGTGGTCATTAAGTTAACCTTTTCCTGGCCTTACTGAGTACATATACTTATGCCAGTAACAGACAATTGCCGTACTAGAATCAGAGAGAGAATGGCCATAGAAATTATTTCATGACCATTAAATTATTAAATTAACAAGTTATGAGGCTGACTCAATCCGAAAGCAAAATATGGCTCTTTTTTTTTCAAAATACTTAGAAGAAAACAACATCTAGTCAAACAATTATTTGTAACCATTGTTACATAGAATAGTCCCCCAATGCCACAAGTCTATGAAGCATGAGGTTATATAATGTCTAAGTTTTGTAATTTTTAGAGTATTATGATACAAAATGTACATGCACAACCACGTATGAGATTAAACAATACCTGAAAGTTTGAATGCTTAACGTTGAATTGTAAGTGAACGCCCACAGACATAAGAAAAGAGAGACAGACGTCTGTCCAAGGTGATTCCCATATACCCCAATTAGCCGGGGGCAATAATTAATTAATATCTTCACTTCATATTCTCACTCCAGGGGCATATTTGTAAACTGAAAACCTGGACAGGTGATTAATTTCAATTTATGTAAAATATATTAAATTTTGTTACCTAATAATAAATGAAATGCAGATAATTTTTTTAAAATGTTGACTGCATTTCAATAATTGTTTTATTTAAATAAAACATCAGTATTTTGTATAATTTATGCAAGGGGTTTATATACAAGTGAAAACAAACAAAAAGGTATGAAAATATGCCCTTACCCCCTATGGTTAAAACTGATATCAAATCAACTCTAATATGCATTTTATTAACTCAGTTTGAACAGTCAAAAACCGCAAATTCCTGATTGGTAATAAGAACTTTTCTCCAAAAAGGTCAGTAAAGCTGATGTAATGTGAACTAAATGTGCAACTCTAAACTCTTTAAAAACTGGGCTAAATGCATAAGTGTAGAGTTGTTCCAGATTTGCATGTACAGTCTGCACAAGCTAATCAGCCACGACACTTTCAGCTTTTATGGAATTCTTTGTTTTAAGGTACATTCGGAAAGTGTGGTCACAAATTAGCTTGGGCAGACTTAACACGCTTTTGTGGGTAAAACACTTTAGGCACATGCATTAAGCCCTGTTTTCCCAGAGTGCAGCTGAAATACTTCCTGTTTTTGTTGCTGCTGCTGCTGCGACAGGGCCATAGACAGAGGTTGTGTGAGTCTTGAAAATCATCAGCCACGACACTTTCCGCTTTTATGGAATTTTTCATTTAAAGGCTTATTCGGAAACTGTGGTCACTGATAAGAGCGGGCAGACTTAACACCTTTATCTGGGACAACACTTTAAACACATGCATTAAGCCCTGTTTTCCCAGAGTGCAGCTGAAATACTTCCTGTTTTTTTTGCTGCTGCTGCTGCTGCTGCGATAGGGCCATAGACAGAGATTGTGTGAGTCTTGACGCCAAAGTCACCGCCCTGAACAGGGAATGTAGGCCAACACTGCTCCTCAGGCACAATATTAGAGAGCAACATATGGAGGTCAGTCACGTTAACAGACGAGTCACTCAGCGTCTGCTCTATCTGTGGATCAGATTGTTTCAGCTCGAGCGACTCATCGGGACAGGAGTGGAACTCACCAAGGCTCAGCTATTGGAAGTGCTGATGTAGCCGCCTTGCGAGAAGATGTTCATAAGTGACGTGCTGAATTTCTTAAGCGAGTTTTAGTATATGTGAGAAATGATTCAACGATGTTCGTCTTGTTGGCTTATAATTTTATCTGAAAAGGAAATGGAACGTTAACCATAAAAAGTGTTTTTAGTGACAAATGAATAAGCCTTGAATATGAATACTGCTACACCTTTCTTAACATCTACAATGTGTTTTTTCCGCAAATTAGCACTCACAATAGCATTGTAATAATGAATAACATGCACACACTTATTAAATTGAAATGTTTGGGGCTTAAAACAGCAAGGAATACATGGAAAAGTACAGTATGTAGCAAGGTGTCATAATTATATATATATATTTTTTGAAACCGGCATAACTTCAGAAATTTAAATGTGAGACTATACCACTTTAAATGTCACTGTGACACAAAACAACTGTTTCTTAACAAATACTTAAAAAATTTATAATTAGTGCTATAAATATTAATTTCACTTATGACAATGTTAAACTTAAACGTGTTGGAACCTATTAAATATAAATAATTTTTTTCAAGCAAATCTTTAATTGGGAACTTAAGACAGTAATTATGGGAAAAATATGGAATAGACTTTTTGATATTAGGAATGGTGCTGAATTTTTGCCCCAACTTTTACAAAGTAAATAACACTGTAAGGTCTCACCTGAAGCTTAAGAAGCAGAGATGACCTTCGAGCCTCGCTGATAACGCTAAATGCTGAGTTTGCGTTCTAACTAACGTTGGGTTGAGAGTCGAAGAGCAAACTGGATGACACATCAAAACTGCTGTCATTTTTCAACGCCTTCTTTATCGTCGAATCAATGTGAGGCTGTTTGGTCTTGAAGTGGTTAGTAACACACTCTGATGGGTTCACCTTAAGCACCTTGTTGCAGATGGAATTCCCACCTGAGTCATGCCCCAGGGATGTACCATGCTTGACTCTTCACAACGAAGTTGGTACTGCCTTTCTTTGTTAGCAACTGCGTCAAAAATAAATGCATTCTCTTTGGACAGTTTGGACACCTGAGAGGACAAACCTGGACTGTCCCTTAAGTTTAGACCATCCAGGAGTATCCCCGGTGGAAAGCTTACGCTTCTAACTTAAAACTCTTCAAACATTCCCGTGATTTTCTCCTGTTCCTTGCTGCAGGTCTGTTTGTCCCAAAAAGAATGGAATGAGTTATCAAGCTTTGTATTTTTTCGTAATATTCATTGTAATGTCCAACAGCGAGAGCTGACTGTTAGTGTTACCATAACAGCTGCAATAACTTCTTATGTCTGTAACACTTCTACCAGCTCCGACACTTGAGTCTATCAAATCAATCAGGGCCCAAGTGCAGACTCAACACGGACATTGCGCTTGTTGAGAAAATGTGCAAACACTCTATGTGCTCAGAAATTGCTATGGGATGGAATTGTTAAACAATGCTGACTCTTTGATGCCGGAGGTCAAATGGGAGGAGCTAAGGGTCAGGGGAGGGGTCGTGCTGGACTGGGGCTCCAGCGGGCCCGACTTGTGTCGTTGCCGTACCAACTCTATATCAAGGCTTGTGCTCTTCTGAAAACATGGGTAATATGAACTAGTAAAACAGTTTTATATCACAATCTATAACAAAATATGCCTCTTGATAGGATGTGAAGGATTTCAGCGGCAAAACTTCAGTCTCATGAGTTTTGAATCTGGAATTTCACTGGTTCCTTGTCCGAAATAGCATGACATTTGATTCAGTCAAACCATTTGGTACTCAAACATCTAAATTGTTGGTCAATACTATATTAACCTGTCAATTCATAATTTATATTTTTAACTTGCAGATTGCAGATGTAATTTTAAAAACCAATATGCATCTCATCAATATTATAAGGTGTTTTCCCAGATTAGCAAGTCCACATGATCAGGGAGGACAATGTCCGACTAGACTGGATTTTCATAAAGAGGAGACTTCCTTTCAAAGAAAGATAACTTTAAAGAGGAAAGTTTTGTCCCTGATTATCCTGAGCGGACTGCACAGGCTAATCTGGGACAACAATTTAAGCACATGTGTTTAGCCCTATTTTCTCAGAGCGCGGCTTATTTAGCTTTTTAGCCACTTCTTTCCTGCATAACAATAAAAATATCAGGGAACATCAACTTGTTAAAACTCTAATATGTTTAAAAGGTACTCGTTCTATTAAGAACTTTTCTTTTATAATGCCCTCACTGATGTTTTACTGTACATTCATGTTTCAATAAATTGGAGGCAAAAAGTTAACATTAATGTCTTCTCAAAGTTAAAAAAACACAAACAAAATTTTACCATGCCAGATCCTTGATTGTTAAAATCTGATTAAATTCACAAAAGAAAAACATTCAAAAGTAAATTAATATGTAACGAAAGTTGAAGACAAAATTAGACCGCAACTAAAGAGAAACAACTCACTGCTGATGCAAATCTTCAGTTACTTCCTTTGTTATTGTAGGCTAAATAAATAAAAAGCAACTTAAGGAAACAACTCACTGCTGGTGCAAATCTTCAGTTTTCTTCCTTTTTATTGTCCGTTAAATTAATTAAACAGCAATTAAAGGGGAACAACTCACTGCAGGTGCAGATCTTCAGTTCTCTCCCTTGTTAGTGTCAGCTAAAATGCAATCCCCAGACATGGAACGGTCACATACCCCGACATCACTGGACTTTGATACGGTCGAGCCTTTCACCAGACAGTTGTATTCTTTGCTGAGCAGTAGCTGTAACATGGAGCAAACCAATATGGAATATGGAAGCCCAGTTAGTCTTTTGAACTAGAACGTTAGTAATACACCAGCAATATTTTTTCCCAATTGTTTAAAGTACCTGAACCACACCAATTGGGAATAATAAGCGTGATAATACCTGACAACTGGACAATTTGCAGTGTGAAATAATCTTCAAATTGGGAATTATGGGTCTTTTTAATTTCATGGAACTTAATTTCACAAATCCATCAACATATTCTTTTACATGTGTTTTTAGTGAAATGTTCAATTTCAGTGCTCATTTTATTAGTCCAATAGCATATAAAAAGGTGCCTTTTACGTCTTTAAAAAGAAGAAAACACATGACTGTTCACATACACCTGGGAGTAAAATTCTAAGTAAAAGGCCACTTAACATGAACAACTACCAGCTAACACAACTAGTTTGCCCGTACTGTGAAGATGCCCAAAACTCCACATTTTCACAGTAACTAATCCCATGGCACCGTTTTTTCCAAGTAATTTGCAAACATTAATTTGGTTTGATATGTTCAGTTGAGGAAAAATAAACGTTTCAGTTTAAAAATAACCAAACTCCCACAAACACAAATCAAATAACAGGGCTTGTTTTGTCTCATCCTTGTGAAGAGGCTGTGGCCCCCTCAGTATGTGAAAAAATGAGTTGCAAACTTTTCAAAATTGTGAACAAATGAGTCACAAACTGTTTAAAATTGTCAAAAAATGAGTCGCAAACTTGTCAAAATTATGAACAAATGAGTCATGAATGGTTCAAAATTTTCAAAAAATGAGTCGCAAACTTTTTACAATTGTGAAAATTTGAGTCACAAACTTTTTTAAATTGTGAACATTTGAGTCACCAAATTCTCAAATTTGTGAAAAACAGCCATTACGTAAGAAAGAAAAAAAGCTCTAAATGATCATGTCCCTTCCAGACAGGAAACTATTAAAAAACATGCTGACTGACACAAAAAATTGGGTCCCCATCAATCAGATATATGTTGACATAACATTTTGGAGTTTTCAAACTTTTTTGTGGACACAATAATTCAAGGTTTTCTGATTCTGGTGTTATGTGTTTGAATTGAATTCATGCATCAGTAAACCCACAAATTCAACAATAATTAATGTCCCACAAATAATAACGATTTTACAGTTTATAAAGAGTTTGCAATGCTTTATTTAATTTTATTTCTACTATACATCAATAGCTTCTCTACATACGTTTTTATTGTATTCTTGCATTTTTTCTTCTTTCTTTATTTAAATAAATTAAGATTTCGCAATCTAATAAGACTATGTTTACAAGCTTGACTACCCATTTACAGCAAGTAATAAAAATCTCATACATTCCTAAGATAAGTATCGTTCAACAATTATTTTTAATTTGCATGTACATGTACATCATTGTCTCATATTTGTTCTCATCAGAATTTATAAATACCCCTCTACAACAGATATGAAGCAGACTTAACTTAAGCCCTGTTCTGGCAAAACTGGGCTTAATGCATGTGTATAGTGTTGTCCCAAATTAGCCCGTGCAGTCCTCACAGGCTTACCTGGGACGACGCTTTCCATCAAGACTTGATTTTTGTTCAGAAGAAATCCCTTTAAACGAAAATTTCCTAAAAGCGTAAACTATCATACTTGATTAGTCTGTGTGCACACTGCTTAGGCTTACCAGTGGATTGCACTTACAATGCATTAAGCCCCATTTTCCCAAAACGATGCTCACATTATATCACCTTGTACAACTCTTTTAAAGATTGTAGACTGTCTTGCTCTGAGAAAACAGGGCTTAATAAATGTTGCCCTAAGTGTCTTCCTAGATTAGCATGTGCAGCCACACAGGCTTATCATGGAATTTCTGCATTGATGGAATTTTTATTTAGAAGAAACTTCATTTAAATTAAAAAATCCATAAAAGGGAAATGTGTTGTCCTTGATTTGCCATTATGGAATATGCAAACTGCACAGGCTAATCTGGGACAACACTTTACTCACATGCATTAAGTCCTGTTTTCCCATGCAACCTTACATTGTTGCCATTGCATGCATGAAAACTAACTCTAAAGCTTTTATTACACTGTTCTGGGAATGAGGCCGGGGTCCTTCTTATTGAGAACAAATGCATTCTATGGAATCATATTTATAAGCTTAATTAAATATCTCACAACTTTATAAAAACTCAAGGCCTAATGAGGATGACAGAAATCCTCAGGGTGTTGTGTAACTGAGGTTCCTGTATGATAAGTTGGAAAGCATCGAGCTGAAGAAGAGTTTGAGTTTAAAACAAGTCCTGCTGTAAACAAGACATACACAATAAAAGACGCCATTTTATGTTTTGTTAAATCATATCATTCTTGTCAATTTCATCTTTAACATTCTTAATACACAGGTTACACTGTAAACCATTATTATTTGAGGGACATTATTTTTGTTGATTTTAAGGGTTGACTGATCCACAAATTTATCACACACAGAAAAATAACCGACACAAATTCATCATTTATTTTTCTTAACTGAGAAATCCACAAAATAAACTAATGTGTCCGTAAAAGTCTTTTTTGACCACAAAATTTCGGATGAATATATATATGAGTTTACACTTTACAAACAAGTAAAGAGGATATTTTATCTTAAGTAAATTCATACTTTTCTTTTCCACCTCATCTTTTTTGCATTCTTAATACATAGGGAATACATAAGCAGGTCTTTTCCTGGCGTATTTATGGGTATGTGAAACGGACCCATACGCAAAGCGTTTTTCTTTCCTTAACAAGGGCTGTTTGTAAAACATGCATGCCCCAAATATGGGCTGTCAGTTGTAGTGGCAGCCATGGTGTTAATACGTTTTTTGTCACTGTGACCTTGACCTTTGACCTAGTGACCTGAAAATCAATAGGGATCATCTGCCAGTCATGATCAATGTACCTATGAAGTTTCATGATCCTAGGAGTAAGCAGTCTTGAGTTATCATCCGGAAACCTTTTTACTGTGTCCAAGTCACCATGACCTTGACCTTTAACCTAGTGAGCTGAAAGTCAATGTACCTATGAAGTTTCATGATCCTAGGCATAAGTGTTCTTGAGTTATCATCCAAAAACCATTTTACTATTTCGAGTCACTTTGACCTTGACCTTTGACCTAGTGACCTGAAAATCAATAGGGTTCATCTGCCAGTCATGTTCATTGTTCCTATGAAGTTTCATGATCTTAGGCGTAAGCATTCTTGAGTTATCATCCGGAAATCATTTTACCATTTTGAGTCACTGTGACCTTGACCTTTGACCTAGTGACCTGAAAATCAATAGGGGTCATCTGCCAGTCATGTTCATTATTCCTATGAAGTTTCATGATCTTAGGCGTAAGAAGTCTTGAGTTATCATCCGGAAATCATTTTACCATTTTGAGTCACTGTGACCTTGACCTTTGACCTAGTGACCTGAAAATCAATAGGGGTCATTTGCCAGTCGTGATCAATGTACCTATGAAGTTTCATGATCCTAGGCCTTAGCGTTCTTTAGTAATCATCAGGACACTATCTGGTTGACGGACAGAAGGACCGATAGACTGACAGGCCGACATGTGCAAAACAATATACCCCCTCTTCTTCAAAAGGGGGGCATAATAAGTGCCTTATGATTAATATGTCTCAATTATATTTCAATAAGATCTAAAAAAAAGTATATTACTAGCATAATATGATTTTATTCTTTTAATTTTAAGTATTAGAAATAGTTATATTAAATTTGTTTTTCTGATATCAATGGACTTTTCGCACGAAAAAAATAAATATCCCAAAATTGCATTTTTTCCCAAATTGGCCATGAAAAGGCCTGATAATTAAAACGTCTTTGTTACCTTCTGTGTATTCAGGTCATCCTTGTCCACCACATCCTCAGCATCCTTGTCCTGACTCAGCAGCGACTGGAGCAGCAAAATAGCTTGATGTTTTTCTTGTATGTATATTTAGGATTCACACAAATTTATATAAATGTAATGAAAATCAATAACAGATGTTCAACAGCATAAAATATGGCAAATTAATAAATCTCACATCAAGTGTTACCTTTCTGTAAACATTGCGTAAAATATCAATATATACTCCTCCAAAGATTACTTAAACAATTTCATATTTTATATAAAAAATATTCATCCATATACATTTCTTACATGGCATCACAGTGTTTATAGAAATTAAAGTCTAAAAATAGCCTCAGTTGCTATGTACATGTGCATCTATGTACAAATATTAAATTTTCAGTTGAAATGCTTTGTTTTTTTCATGCGAAGTTTACAAGAATTAAATTTTAGGACCATAATTACACAAATGTTATGACAACAATAACATAATATGCATAAGATCTAATGTTCCAACAAAAACCCTCATATTGTATAATAAGATAACAATATGTGTACATGTACATACATTATTTGTATCTTTCACTACACACTTAATGTTGTATTGTAACATCACACACTACTATGTTCGTATGCTAAACAACACATTGTAATTAAAATACTAATCACTAATTACAACAACTAATACATACATGTACACACTATTCCACTCTGAACACCAGGATGTTGTTGTTCCTGTACTGTCCCACAATGATGGAGGATGTAGTGCTGCAGTAGCAGACTGAGCATGGCCCCAACACTCCATCCTCCTGAGTAGCAAGATTAGCCAGCTTACTCTTTCCCTCCCAGCCCACCTGTAGTACAGTTTGGGACACCCATCCACAGACCAGCACCTGGCCTGCAGGGGTCACATGTAGACCATGTGGGTCCACTAGTGCTGGGTCTGTGTATGTAGCCAGGAGTGTGTCATCCCTGGCCAGGGTGAGAAGCTTGTTCTGGTCAGGGTTGGTGATGTACAGCCTGTCTCCTGTGGGACTCACAGCACACTTCATTACTGCAAAACAGAGTAACATCAAGATATTGAATTACTGTCAATGTTAAATAATCTTATTACACATACTGCAGTGATATTGTATTACGCATATGTTGTTATAAAGAGGCCTTTACACATCTAAATATATGCATACATTTCAATGATTCAATAGTAAAACATGACAATAAACTTCAGTAGCAGAGCTATTTAGTTAACGTTTGACATGTTGAAATGCGACTGTTGAGTAAGATATGAATTGAAGTAAAACAATTACACAGATGAAAACAATTACACATACTGAAACAATTGCACAGTTCAATCAACAGGTAAACATAGTGTTCATGTACAATCATTAAACAACCACAAAATTAAGACAAGGTCAGAAAGTGTCTCTTTCCCAGGAACACAGTTTCTATTTATAGACATGCCATGTAGTGACAGTCAAAATACTTCATTACTCATGTTTATAAATCAATAATTCTGAAAACATGTATTATTTTGTCTACTGTAGCAATAAAATGGCACATATACATTATTGAACAATTACTTTATATTATATCAGGGGGTTTTTGCTATGTAAAAATTGCCCTAAAAGGTACCCGATTCCAAACCAATATTAAACAAAAAAAAAATCCCAATTTCCATTGATGTCTTTTTTTTTTAAAGAAAGAAGTGTCTTATGCTTATTATATATGAATTGTATTTTATAATAACCTTACAAAGTATATAACTATAAATTATATGATTTTTTTCCAAACTGGCAAGGTAAAGGCCTGATGTGGGACAATTTGGCATATATGGCAAGCATGTAACGCTGCACAAAATGCCTAGAAATCATGCCACGAAAACCGCATGGTTTAGAGCTATAAGCAGGCAAGATGCGACGCCAAACGGGTAGGTATCATTAGTGTATTGATATCTTATTTGTTAATGTACATAAATATCGTATTTGTAGGAGTATTACACCATGTAGATGGCAAGCATTATTATTATTAACATTTTATTTAGTATTAATCGGTAAAAAAAAATAATTTAATATGGCCTAATGTGTTGACATTTTACACCATGCTTTGCTAATCTCAAACTTGAATGATTAATTTGAGCAGACTGTCATTGCATATTTATGTTACCAGAACAGACCAATGTAAATACCAACAATCATTTCTTCTATTCCATGAATGCCCAAAATTGTATTATAATAAAATTAAATGCCATTTATAATGAAAAACGTGTTCTTATTAATACAACATTGAACTATTTTTTCAATCTATATTGCTTGGTTTACTTACAGTAGATACAACACCAACACCCTGCCCCACTGTAACATATTAAATTTGTGGCCATGTTACACACAAACTAGCATTTTTCATTTATCGCTATGGCAAATTTAAGGTGTGCTGGCTGTTAATAAATTTTATTTAATTTTTTCAGTATTTATTTAAACCCTTTTACATATATTTATGTTGCAGTTACACCAGGGTATGCTCTAATCATTGGTGTATAGAAATGGTCCAAACGCTATGAACAGGAACAAGGTACCAACAAAATACCACGGGCAAAAGATCATTTCAATCTAGAAAGTAAAGACATGTAAATCTCTAATAAAGGTGATGAATTGCCGTTTTAGCCTTTCAACCGGTTTTAAATTATTTATGCATCTCATGTTTTTCACAGTATGTGAATATAATATAAACAAGGGCTGTTTGGAAAAAAATGCATGCCCCCCATATGGGCTGTCATTTGTAGTGGCAGCCATTGTGTGAATACGTTTTTTGTCACTGTGACCTTGACCTTTGACCTAGTGACCTGAAAATTAATAGGGGTCATCTGCAAGTCATTATCAATGTACCTATGAAGTGTAATGATCCTAGGCGTAAGTGTTCTTGAGTTATCGTCCGGAAACCATTTTACTATTTCAAGTCACTGTGACCTTGACCTTTGACCTAGTGAGCTGAAAATCAATAGATATTATCTGCCAGTCATTATCACTGTACCTGTGAAGTTTCATGATCCTAGGCATAAGCATTCTTGAGTTATCATCCTTACTATTTTACTGTTTCGAGTCACTGTGACCTTGAACTTTGACCTAGTGACCTAAAAATCAAAACGGGTCATCTGCCAGTCAAGATCAATGTTTCCATGAAGTTTCATGATCCTAGGCCTAAGCATTCTTGAGTTATCATCCGGAAACCATTTTACTATTTCAAGTCACTGTGACCTTGACCTTTGACCTAGTGACATGAAAATCAATAGGGGTCATCTGCCAGTCATGATCAATGTACCTATAAAGTTTCATGATCCTAGGCCTAAGCGTTCTTGAGTTATCATCCAGAAACCATCTGACGGACAGACCGACCAACATGTGCAAAACAATATACCCCCCCTCTTCTTCAAAGGGGGGCATAATAATATATGCAATCAAAATTAATTAATTATAGACCATGTATTTTTACTAAAACTTTTCATTAGAAAATAGTGCAAAAAACAACAACAGTTAAAAAATGTATGTTATATGACACTCAAATCATGCATATTCATACAAATATGTAGCACTATTATTCAATAACATTTCAAAACATCAAACCTATTTCTAGTTTATCACTTAGGCACTTGGTTATTTGAATTTGAGTATGAAGTACCTCCTTTGAATATAAATTGTATTGTTATTTGCATTTAATCAGTATATTTGTTTGTTGTTGTATTTATATAAAAGAAACATGCATTCATATCTTGCTATTACTTTTTTATAGGTGTTTGAAAGTGCTTATCAGTCATAATGACTCTTCAAGTCCAACGAGTTAGAGTAATTCCAGGGATCAGATTGAATGATTTCATGGGTAATAATATCAATATATATCGTCTCCAAAAATGGCTATTTATTCTTTATAAGGTTTGGCATTAATGTATATATTTATGTAGATATAATTTTAACTCAACAGTAACATGCCTCTAGTTCAAAGATTCTTAAGATTAACAAACACTTTTTTAATATGGACATGAATGGTTTTTGTGAGAACAAAACATAACATACTTTATGTGGTAGGACTAGGAAATTAATATTAACTTTATTGAAAACCATTCAAATAAACATTAAGATTAATGTATGTATAATAATAAACTTATTTATTTTAGCTAGACTGCATCCAAAGCCTTAGGTTTATTGAGATACTCTCAAGTCTGTTTCCTGGGAAAAACCAGTACATAGTGTTTTTGAAAATATCATGAGAACCCTCCCCAAGAAGAGATCAAACCTGTGGCCTCCCAATGGCTAGGCAGGCACCATATCTACAATGCCACAACAAGATTATTAAACAAAACAATATATAAATAAATAAATATACACTACAGATCCATTATATCGCGATTGACGGGGTCCAAAGATCGCGATCGCGATATATCCGGAGCGCGATATAAATCAAGACATGTCTGACTTAGTTTTTAAGCAGTTGATGTGCAGTTAATGTGTCAAATTTCATCAGTGTTTTCATTTTATGTACGGCGCTGCTTTATCTTTGTATCGTAATAATTGCAAACCAATTTTACATGTACTTTTGTAAAACAACAACAAAAAATTTATTTGTATAAAATAATATCGTAATTAAAGTTTTGATTACCATGGAAATTGTAATGCCATTATTAATTTTTATTTTCAGGTACGCTCAGCGTAATATACACCTACATTTGTGTAGTGTATTAAAGATATACACCTACATTTGTGTAGTGAAGAAACCTAGATTTACGCTACTTTCCTAGTTATTATTTTCATGTTTTAATTAGGAAATGGCACGTAATGCGCTTAAACAAATTATCGTTGCATTAATTACGCACAATGCTAATGTTTTGTTTGATTCTCAAATGAGCTTTACTAAATTTGTAATCCGAAACACGTTTCCGAATTTTAATGCTAATGCGACATTAACAAATTCTAGCGTCAAATAAACAGTGCTAAAATATCCTTTGTCTCCATAAAAAGCGCGCGAAAATTATGCAGACATGTAGAACGTCGCATGGAAAGTGAGAATGTATTTTGTGTTGTATAAAAAAATGAACATCACGTCAGGCGATTTACACGTGTTCAGTGGGAAAAAAACGCCCCGATTGGACGTTATTTCATCACATCTTTAAATAGTAACAAATGCCAAAATGTATTTGATATTAAGAATAATTGCAAATGTGTGTGTGTACTGAGCACTTTTATCGTAAATATTTACCGGAGTTTGCTTTAAAACTGAAATATACGGGATTATCGGGTAATGATGAGCGATATCAACTGTATAATATAAACAAAATGAAATGACTGTAGATACGCATAGTCAAACAATAGTTATAATAAGCTGATAATTATCACAACGACAATTTAGTGTTTATTATTGATGTGGCTTCAAACTGCTAAATGTCTCAGCTAAAATATAATAGCAAAAACAACAAACTGACATTTTTATCGAGAATGAGACACTAATAACTCAAGTGCTGCAAACAACTCAATCCGTGTTAAAGCAACACTGTCACTTAAGGTCTGTTTTCACGCTTCACTGCGTGTCAAGTATAAGCCGCGTAAAACGGGTGATCAATTACTAGCCAGAACCGGTTGTTATCGCAGTTTGCATATTGTCAGATTATAGCTTGTCAACGAATTAAAAAAAAAATGTGTTTTTGTGATCATTCTTGTCGGATTTTTGGAAGCCATAGCCGACTCGCGATATAATGGACAGCGCGATATAACGGATCGCGATGTAACGGAGTTGCAGTGTATACATATAAGAGTTATGTATTCCATTTATGCCAGGTCACATGCTGATGACACCAGTGTCGGTGATGGCAGCTCTGAAAGTGTCGGTGGGCAGGCATCTCCTGACGAGCATGAAATCTCCACAAATAACAAACAAGAGGGCCATGATAGCCCTGTATCACTCCACTGCTGAAGAAAAGGCTGAAACAAATATTCCTGGCATGTGCAAATACTTAAATATAGGCCCTAGTTAAGCACATGTACACTTTTGTGACACCCTGGTCTGGGTCAAATTTAACCTCAGGGGCATAATTTGAGCAAACGTTGTAGAGGACTACTATATCTCACTACATACAAAATGTGGTAGCCCTAGGTCCTATAGTTTAGGACAAGAATATTTTTAAAGTTTTCACAAAATAAGCAAGATATGAGCGTATATAATGTTCAATTTTGTGACCCGCGGGTCAAATTTGACCCAAAGGGCATAATTTGAACAAACTTGGTATAAGAGGACTATAAGAATGATGTAACTGCATACCAAATTTGGAAGCAATAGTCCAAATGGTTTTTGACAAGAAGATTTTTTTTAAGATTTTACAAAATAGGCGCTTTATATGCATTTATTCAATTTTGTGAATCCCCGGGGCAGGGTTAAAGTTGACCCAGAGGCGTTATTTGAACAAATGTGGTAGAAGTTTATTAGATGTCTATTATATATGTTACATACCAAATTTGGTAGCCCTAGGCCCAATGGTTATGGACAAGAAGATTTTTAAAGTTTTCGCAAAAAAGGCCCCATTAGTGTATGGTCAGTATTGTGACCCCCCGGGCATGGTAAAAATTGACCCAAGGGGCATAATTTGAACAAACTTGGTAGAGAACTATTAGATGTCACTACATACCGAATTTGGTAGCCCTATCATGCCTTGTAACACTTTTGTCCTAGTAAGCTGACTGAACTCAATTCGAACTATCATACATGTAGGGATGCTCTTAAGCCTTGGTTATTTGGCAGTCACACCGATGTTAAAACGGTCACGAACTGCTTGTTTAATGGAGTTAGAATAAAATACTCCAATTAGACAGGGTGATGGAAAGTTTTGTTTACTTGCTGAGATCACGTTTTCTGGAACATGACCGTTTGTATAAGCATTTACATAAGCATTAGTATAAAAGAGGGGTATTTTAAATCGAGCCATTATTGATAGCAACTCGCACAGTAAACATTATAATTTTACGGCTTTACGGTAAGTGCAGGAGAGAGGGACATTTACTTTCTTGACGGATTATTTTGTGTTGGAGTATCTTGTTTCTTTCTTGTTTTGATCTTGTTCAATTTCTTTATAAGAATTACATACATTTACAATACAAATAAGAATAATATACATTTACAATACAACATATACAAACATTTTAAACAAGAATAAAAGACTATATATGCTATAAAAAGACTTGTTGCATTCTTTCGCAAACTGATGAGTAGTTAAACGAACCTGGAACATTTTAGTAAAAACAAAAAATTACACAACGCGACTTAAACGAACCTTTGAACACTTATATATTCAAATAAGGGTAGAAGTGCCACAGCCTTATGGTTAAAGGACAGGAAGATTTTGTAAGTGTTCACAAAATAGGCACTATATAAGCATATAATCGATTTTGTGGCCCCAAGGGCAGGGTCAAATTTGACCCCTGGGGCATAATTTTAACAAACTAAATAAAGGACTATACAATGTCACTACATACCAAATTGTGTAGCCCTAGGCATAATTGTTATGGACAATATTTTTTTTTTAGTTTTCACAAAATAGGCATTATATAAGCATATGTTCAATTTTGTGACCCCCGGGGCAGGATCAAATTTGACCCCATGGATAAAATTTGAACAGATTTGGAAGAGGACTATTAGATGTCACTACATACCAAATTTGACAGCCCTAGACCGGATGGTTATGGACAAGAAGATTTTTTAAGTTTTCACAAAATAGACCTTATATACAGTACAGCCAAAGCGGCACAAACATAATCCGCGGCTACGCCACGGCCAGATCATTAGTCCGCGGCGGCCGAATCGTGTGTTCACGCGGCGTATCGCCGTGGCACTCGGCATCGATCCGCGCAACGACGCAGAGTCTGTATTAACCACGCGTACTTTCGCGGAGTAAATCCGCCGCATACGTACGCGGCGGATCGAGTGAAAAGATATCCACCTACATGTACATACATGTATGTGTAGCGTAGAATTAATTACGCGCAACTGTTTATGTTTCGTTCGATTATCATTATTAAATTTGTTATCCGAAACACACTTCCGAATTTTAATGCTAACGCGTCCTTTGGCAAATTCTAGCGTCAAATAAACAGTGCTAAAATATCCTTTGTTTCATAGAAAGCGCGCAAAAATTATGCAGACATGTAGAACGTCGTTTGGAAAGTTTGGGTGTATTTTGTGTTGTATAAATACATGAACATCACGTCAGGTGTAAATCGCGTGTTCAGTGGAGAAAAAAAACGCCCCGATTAGACGTTATTTCATCATCTCTATAAATAGTAACAAATGCCAAAATGTATTTGATACTTAAGGAAATATCGAGAATGTTTGTGTATCGTAAATATTTACCAGCATTTGCTTTAAAACTGGAATATACGGGATTATCGGGTAATTAGTAGCCATATTAACTGTATAATATGAACAAAATAAAACGTGTTTATATACGCATATTCAAACAATAGTTATAATAAGCTGTTAATTAACAAAACTACAAATACGTCGTTACCGTCTTGATTATTGATGTGGCTTCAAACTGCTAATTTTCTCAGCTAAAATATAATAGCGGAATCAACATGCAATTAATTTATAAATCCACCGTATGCTGGAGCCTTGACCACTTGTATGTGCGAAAACATAATTACGTGACCTTGTTTATGTGTGAAATACATACGCTACGGGCGGGCAACAAACTTAATAATTGGCCAGACACATTAGCTATGCTTACATGTATATGCTAATACAATCCGCGCACAATAAATTTATTATGATTTTAATTATTATTATAATTGTTCTTTCAAAATTTGTTAACTACATGTAACTAATAATTAAAAAAAAAATATTTCATGATCGCATCGACTCGGCATCATGTCGCGGAACGCGGCATGCCTCGGCGGACAGACGCGAAGTTTCGCGGCGAAATGCGACTTGCCGCCGCATACTGACGCGGCTTCAACGACTGACGCGGCATCGACTCGTTTCGCCTTGCCGCCGCGGATCGCGAAATACGTTTGTTCCGCTTTGGCTGTACTGTAAGCATGTGTTCAACTTTGTGACCCCGAGGCAGGGTCAAATTTGACCCAAGGGATAAATTTGAACAAACTTGGTAGACAACTATAAGATGTCACTACATACCAAATTTGATAGCCCTAGGCCCGATGTTTATGGACAAGAAGATTATTAAAGTTTTCACAAAATAGGCTCCATATAAGCGTATGTTCAATTTTGTGACCCCCACTGCAGGGTCAAATTTGACCCCAGGGGCATAATATAAACACACTTAGTAGAGGACTATAAGATGTCACTACATACCAAATTTGGTAGCCCTAGGCCCAATGGTTATGGACAAGCCATTTATAAGCATATATTCAATTTTGTGACCCCCGGGCAGTTTTAAATTTGACCCAGGGGCATATTGAACAAACTAAGAAGAGAACTATTAAATGTCACTACATGCCAAATTTGGTAGCCCTATGCCATACGGTTATGGACAAGAAGATTAAAAAAAAATCCCACAATAGGCCTTATATAAGCATATGTTCAATTTTGTGACCCTCGGAGCAGGGTTAAACTTGAACCCAGGGGCATAATTTGAACAAACTTGGTAGAGTACTTTAAGATGCTACTACATACCGAATTTGGTAGCCCTATAGGCCCAATGGTTATGGACGAGAAGATTTGTAAAGTTTTCACAAAATAGACCCTATATAAGCAAATGTTCAATGTCGTGACCCCTGGGGAAGGGTCAAATTTGTCCCCAGGGGCATAATTTGAACAAATTTGGTAGAGGACTATTAGATGTCTTTACATACTTAATTTGATAGCCCTATGCCCAATAGTTATGGACGAGAAGATTTTGAAAGTTTTTACAAAATAGGCCTTATATAAGATTTTTTTTTATTTTGTGACCCCCGGGGCAGGGTCAAATTTTACCCCAGGGGCATAATTTGAACAAATTTGAAAAAAGTTTACCTCAGGAACATTCCTGAGAAATTTCATCAGAATTGGACCAGTTGTTAAGGAGACTAAGATGCTTAAAGGAAAAGTTAGCGCACGGATGGACGCACGACGGACACAGGACCATGATATAAGCCCCGCTAGCCTTTGACCAATGGAGGCAAAAATCAGAAATAACCATCAAATATGTTAATGCCTCAGACGATAAAATCATGTTTTATACTGGCTTGCCAACTTTCGTTTTTTTTTAATTCTTTGTTTTTGACATCGATTGAATTTGGTGCCTACGAGTTATGTTCTGAAAAACTGAAAACTGTTAAGATTGAGAAGGGCGTAAAAAAAGTTGACCTGTTGATGAGTTTCAATGACATAAAATAAATAAACAAATTATTTGAATTGTGATTCAACAAAATGAAAAAAAACCTCTTCATTGCAAGTACTGTATTGATAAATAAAACATTTGTTAATTTTTAATGAGTTGTATCTTTTCATTGTATTGTTGTTCTTTGAGTGCTATGTACAGTCACATGTGACAGTAACATGTACTTTTAAATCACATATATCACAGGCCATATAAGTATAGATTGATATATTTATCACAACAGTCCATATTTATTTCCCAATTGATTAAAACTAAACAATTGTTTATATAATGAACCAACAAAGACTTGAAGAATAATATGAAAATAGTTTTTATTGTTACTGTGCCCATATGAATTTATAAATGTATTTCTTTGATGTCAAAATGAAACACTTCAGGTATCTGTAAAAAAAACTGTTGGAAACTTTCTTGGTTCATTATAAATGAGCATATATCTAATTACATAATTTTGCAGACATTTCTAAAAATTATGGGATACAGAGATATTGCTCATTTTTAGAATTTTCCACTTTTACCACAATTATTCCTAATTTTAATTGTATCTCTATTGATGGTTTTACTACATATATGAAGAACAAAAATTAAGGAGACACTCATCAAAAATATTCATCATCCAAGCAATTTAATTTCACGTGATTAAATCATTATCAGTAAAAAGCATTAATATTAACCGACTGGAAATTAAATCAGAATCTTAAAGCAAGCAGACGAATAAGGCACTTACTTAATAAATTAACTCTTTTTGGGAGGCACAAAACATTTGATCTAGAAAGACATTCTCCTAGCAGAGTTGTTGTTTGTGCCTCAACATACAACATCTCTATAGCGGGCTCAATTCCAGAAATCTTGGCGAAACACATCAATGTAATTTTACGCTCTTTCATGGAAATATCTAGGACACCAAGCATAATATTTTAAGTAATTACCTTTAAAAACTGCATATATTGTTAATTTATTGAGATATTTAATAACAATTATGAGAACAACTTTCATGCCCATTTACGCAGATGACATCACTCCGCTAAAATGTAAACAAAGGCCAAAATGGTGATGAAAAGCAAGTGTTAATCTACAAACACATTGAAAGTTTTGTGTATGTTTATGTTAAATGTGTAATCAAATGAAATAGCTAATTATGGGAACATATCGTAAGTTTGCAATTTGGATAGATAGATAATATTTATTTTTGATAATTAATAGTGTATCATTGTATGAAGATAATGATCAATGTTTTTGTTTTGTTTTGTTCTGCTTATTTGGCTAGGCTGGTCTTGGTTATTGCTCTGTCATATATTTGTATACTACCATGTGCTTAATAACCACTTTGCCATGCTTATTTTATGTCTTTAATTGTCTTCATTAATTTGTAAGCTTACGGTTTAGATTAGCGCAAATGTCTCAGTTATTATTTATTACTATTAGGTGCTTATCATTTTGCTTTATCTTTTGCTTTGTGTTGCTTATTTGGCTAGGCTGGTCTTGGTTATTGCTCTACCTCATATATATATATATATATATATATATATATATATATATATATATATATATTATATATATATATATATATATATATATATATATATATATATATGTATATATATATATATATATATATATATATATATATATACTACAATGTGCTTCTAGCATTTTTTTTAATTATTTGTTTTACGGGAGCGCCCGACCCTATTTTTCGACAAATAGAAATAAAAATAAAAGTCACTTTCGTTTTTTTTTAATTTATATTTCACCCGCCGACCTGGTTTTTTATCCAAAACTAGAATTTGCGGAGATTGCCAAAAGTGTTGTTCAAAATGTGTTTATAATACGGGTTGTTTCGTTGTGCCAAGTCGACTTGTAAAGCGTCAGCGATTTTCATTGGCTATTGCAGCCAATACCACACGCTATTAGCCAATAGGTGAGTATTTAACAAATGATTTTCATATTACATTTCCGAAATGATGGACATTAACAACAACGAGACAAATGTAGCATATTGTAAAATCACATGAATTAAAAACGGAGCAGAAACAATTTCAATTAGAAAAGTTAATCTTCAGAACACCATTGTTGATATCATGCCCATATTATGTGATACAAAATTAAAAATAATTAGAGTTTTTGCAGAGGTGTCACCATCGATTATTTTCGGTGTGTTTAAATGATTTGGGAAGGTTTAATAAATGTGCGTATTTATTAAAATGTAGATCCTGTAATGTTTTTATAAAACATTTCTTTTTAGATAGAAATCAACATCCCGAAAATGTCCAAGAAGTACTACTTCATGTTTCTTTATAATGAACACGAGGACTGAACCGCAGGTACTTGCATCAATAATCCCATTCTCCACCCACCTATATATATTGTTTATTTAGAAAAAAAAGTATTCAACACAGCTTCTGAAGAAAATTAGATTGGGTCCAGATGTCCGTATGTCCGTCAAAGTCACAAGAAAGTTTTAATTATTTTTACTTAGCAAATAAACATGCTTATTATTCTTCATTAACTTAAAACAAAACATTTTTTCCATATATTAAACTGTATAACTATTTTTATATCAACATTTTAACCATTTTTCCGGTACCTTTACCAAGTTAGGTCAGTTTAAATCAGTTCATTTAATTGAATTTCTACAGACGAAACCAAAGTTTTGACTTTCAAAATGTCATGAAAAAGCAAATGGAATTTATTTTTTAAATATTTGATCAGTTTTGAAAATCAGAAATACATCTTTAATGTATTTTTCAAAAATGAGTTATTATTTAGCCGAAATATGATGTTCTATCAACTGTACATGATGTTTTCATACTGCAGGATTTGTTCTGCAAGGAATACAAGTAAATTTATCACACCTCAGGCTCTGTTGATAAAATGTGCTCAATTGGTTCTATGTATTGTTCCAAGGGTTATTATTATCTTCACTTTTATATAGCTCTCTCTGTTTATTATATATCCAAAACATGTTATTGCTGTTTCTCCTTAAAATAATACAGACAACACATTCCATAGAAATTTTCATTTGAACTTAAACTGTGAATAAGAGAGGAACAAAATAATATGTGCAAAAGTTTACACCATTTTATTTTTTACTCCAGGACTCCGGGGTCACTGGTTCGAGCCCTGCTATTATATTATTCTATATTTTTTACTGGAGCTTTTTAGATCCAATATGTTTACATTTATCAATATAAAGCTTTAATTGACAAACTTCAAAACATGCCAAAATCTGTGAAAAGGCCCCTTTAATACTTACCAAGCACTATTAATTACTTTAGAAATGTTACTTCTGTGCTTGTTCAATATTTTGCTTTTAATGCTTTTTCAGTAAAAATCACAGGAGTTTGAAATTCTATCCATGAAGCTAATAATCTAATGGCTAAATAATAAAAACTAGACCCCTATATACTAATATAGTATATAGACTTACTATATAGGGGTCTATTTTTATTATTTTGCCACAAGATTAGCTTCATGTATAGAATTTCAAACTCCTGTGGTAAAAATTATACACATAATTAATGCTCAAGCATAATACATACTGGGCATTGTAAATATACTATGGTATTTTATGTTTTGATGACACAGGATGAGAAAATTGTGCAGCCAGTCCGGGATTTTAACCAGGGACCCCTTGCTTTTCTGATTGAGCTAATGATATGCCAAAAAACATCTTCTGTTTAGTGACAATCACTAAGTTCGTGCACTAACATTTTCTTCTGCCAAGCTGGAATTTTTTCGAGAATTCGAGTCACGGGATCATTGTAAACTGGATCCATTCAAACCATGAACAGGTTTTGTTGAGAATAGAATGTGCCATGGTCCCACATTGGGCACCAAATGTTGCAGGATGGGACAACTGTACAGCCAATCCGGAACTCGAATCTTTTACCCCTGGCTATCAGGGCCAGTGTCTAGGATTATGCTGTTTACATGTGTACAATTAATAAACATGTAGTTAATTTCTTGATCACTATTTATGGTTACCTGTAACCTGCTAATTTGGAACTGCCACCATTGTGCGATCATACTATTGGACCTTTATATCAAGTTATGAGTAAATTGACTACCGTAACCTACATGTACATGTAGAATAGTAGATGATTGTTTTTTTGTTATAATGCTTAAAACTATAAATGTATAAACTGCAGTTCTAGGTCTTTATTGCCACTTACAGATATAATAAATTATGATAAATGAAATGCTTAACGTTGCTGAATTCGTAATTCCTGCCCTTGCTTTTCAAGAGAGAATACTTTCCAGTCAACCCATTTGAAAAGAGGTCAAATTTTCTTACACTTTCCTTTAAACAGGTTTACTAGGATATATGTGCTATCTTTAATTTTGATACATGACTAAGATTACATTTAGAACCATTCTTAATGTAATGTACATGTATCATGAAATTTGTTTAAAGTTTTATAATTCCAAGCATATTCTGAAACAGCTTGTGGTACAATAGGCCCCATATACAAATTATTCACAATATAAATAATATATTTTTTAAACAAAAATACTATAAACATTTATTATCTTAATAAGTTAATTGTAATTTTTACAATATAATAGTAATTAGTAAATTATCACAGTTATTGTTTAATGAATAAACTTCACTCCAATCAATGTTTACATTTATCAGTGCAATATTATGTACCCATTCATAATAATAGAATTCATGATTATGAATAGCATTCATATTGATAAAATGGTTAGATCAAATTTAAATGCTAGAATATTTTTATCTTGAAGTGCTTGCATGTGCATGTATATTTATTGTTGTTTAGATTGAAAAGAGACTCAAAAATATGCTATTGGTATGGTACTGTATGTTGAAAAATAAATAAAGCTGAACATGAGGGATTAAACATTAAAAGTCAAGTTGTGTTTTCCTTTTTATTTTAATCATTTATTATTTATGGAAAAGTATGCAAGTGTATGAAAGAAACAAGAGATGTGTTCATCAGAAACACAATGCCCCCTAGTGCACCGCTTTGAATTAAAAAAAAAAAATTACCTTTGACCTTGAAGGATGACCTTGACCTTGAAACTTCCACCACTCAAAAAGTGCAGCTTCATGAGAACGCTGCTTTGAATAAAAAAAATGACATTTGACCTTGAAGGATGACCTTGACCTTGAAGGATGACCTTGGCCTTGAACTTCCACCACTCAAAATGTGCAGCTTCATGATAACGCAGCTTTGACCTTGAAGGATGACCTTGACCTTTCATCACTCAATGTGCAGCTCCATGAGATACACATGCATGCCATATATCAAGTTGCTATCTTTAATAGTGAAAAATTTAATTTTTTACCTTTGACCTTGAAGGATGACCTTGACCTTTCATCACTCAAAATGTGCAACTCCATGAGATACACATGCATGCCAAATATGAAGTTGCTATGTTCAATATTTCAAAAGTTATTGCAAAACTTAACTATCTTAAAGTTTGAAATTTTTTACCTTTGACCTTAAAGGATGACCTTGACCTTTCACCACTCAAAATGTGCAGCTCCATGAGATACACATGCATGCCAAATATCAAGTTGCTATGTTCAATATTTCAAAAGTTATTGCAAAACTTTACAATGTAAAGTTTTAAATTTTTGACCTTTGACCTTGAAGGATGACCTTGACCATGACCTTTTACCACTCAAAATGTGCAGCTCAATGAGATACACGTGCATGCCAAATATCAAGTTGCTATGTTCAATATTTCAAAAGTTATTGCAAAACTTTACTATGTAATGTTTTAAAATTTTTACCTTTGACCTTGAATGATGACCTTGACATTTCACCACTCAAAATGTGCAGCCCAATGAGATACACATGCATGCCAAATATCAAGTTGCTATGTTCAATATTTCAAAAGTTATTGCAAAACTTTACTATATAAAAGTTTGAAATATTTGACCTTTGACCTTGAAGGATGACCTTGACCTTTCACCACTCAAAATGTGCAGCTCCATGAGATACACATACATGCCAAATATCAAGTTGCTATGTTCAATATTTCAAAAGTTATTACAAAACTTAACTGTAAGGTTAAAGTTTTGGGACAGAATGACAGACAGAAAGACAGACAGACAGGCCAAAAGCAATATACCCCAGATCATTCGATCCGGGGGCATAAAAAGTATTAATTAATGACATTCAAATTTACACCCCACCATCCCTTTTTCTCGTATTGCTTTCTATTATTAAACTCATCCTCTACACTTGCGAAGAATACCTAAAAAATCCTGTTATATGTAATCAAGTTTGTTTAAATGTGTGTACTTTGATGCATTGCTGAACCTTCTGAATATCCTGAATAATGATATTGACATTGAACAAAACAAGGACATGCACTACTGTATCAGCAATGCAGATCTTTTTCCAGAAATTTGCACAGGAGAAAATATGTGATTTACAGTGTACTGGGTTACTCCTTTGAATTAATTTCATGTTAGGCACTGTTCTTAAGAAAGTGCAATAATTGAACAAATATAAGTAAACTTATCAGCCTTTAAAAACCTGATGAATCTTTAATGTCTTTCATGATATTGAAGAATTACAGCAACACAAATTGGTGAGATAAAGTAATAAATTAAAGATTCAGGCACTAAGGTGCTTAAAGAGCCGGGGAAAAGGCATGAGTATTACAAGTATTGCAATTTATTATTTAGTTAAAAGATCATGTAAAGAATTGAATTTATGTTATAGCAGCATAATTTGATTCTGTGAAGTTTTGATACTATTCTTCTTAGACAGATTGTCATATTTCTCTTATATAATTTTGTATTTGTAAACATATTCCTGAATGAACTTGTAAGTGTATGATAGATGCGTCCAGTTGTCCCCTTTCAGGATAAGCGTGGGACAATGAAATGTATATTGTTAAAACAACAACAAAACAACTGTACTGATGTTGGCCTGCAATTTATTTTAAGATGTGTATTTTACCATAGAATTAGTTTGAGTAAACCAGTGCTCCAGATAACATGCGTAAAGGCGTAAAAACGAATTAATTTTCTTAAATAACGATTTAGATTTAAAATCTTTGCGTAAAGTTACGCGTTGAAAAAATAAAACACGAATTTGAAATTTTCGAACATGCGTAAAAGTTCCAGTAGCAAATTATATACGGTAAACATTTCATCCCAATTCTGACTCGTTTAGGCGCTCAATAAAAAACATTAAGTCAACGTCACTCAAGCGTTTGCTGTGAGGAAAAGAGCCACACCTAAGAACAGTCGAATGGCAAAACGGTCTGTTCTCCTAATATTGCAGGCGAGTCATTACTGCTATTGTACCTTTTTAATTACAATTATTCACTAGTAATAAATATTGTAATTTGTATACACAAGTTATATACTGTATACCTATTCAAAATGTCATTAAAATCAAATGTTAAATATAGTTTTTGATATGACTTTAACGGCGACCAACAGGCCATTATGACCTAAGCCGAAGTGTCAGTAAGCGTTTTACATAAAAAATCATAATGGTCGACCGAAGCGGTGTATCGAAGCGGGGAAGGCAAAAAAAGCCATTTCAGTGTAAAAAATCCACGCTGCATGCATTCTTTCTATTAGATTCTCATGAACCAAACACCCAAAGCATGGTTTCGTCAATAATTGATGAATGTATAAGCTCTTGCGTAAATGACTGAATCTAAAGCAGTTAAAAACAAAAGGAAAGCCAGGCTTTTCCAAGACTATAAACCAAAATTTTAAATTATTGATGTGTCAAAAACCATGAATACACAATTATTTGGTAATATATTTTTGAAGAATCATTACTTTTATAATAGGGCGTAAAATAAGAATTCATTTTTAAAATAGGGTGTAAATAAGAATTTAACCAAATTTTTATCTGGAGCTCTGGTAAACATCTTCAGGGTCTATGTGTACCAAACTGGCATTGCATTGGTAAAACATTAACAGACGGTTTACTTTGGTCAATATTTATATTCAACATTTTTCATTCACTCAAAATCTTGTCAAAGCAGCAACTACTTATTGATGCTTCTGTATAATTTTATATTATTTTCTAATACAGATATACAGCTTTGACTCATTGTTAATATTGCAATATATTCATTAGTTAAATATGTGCATGAAATAAAATTGAATAGCTCGCGCCCAGCTGTAAACTTCAAATACTATCAGATAAAGCAAAGCCGATGGGCGGGGCCATTTTGAATATGCGACTATGATCATGGTACTAAAGTCACGTGCCGTAGAAAGTAGTCCGTGAGCCCACGACAGAGGTGAATGTAATGAACCGTAGCATAAGAGAGTGCTAGAAGGAGTTCTGTATTTGAAAAAGAACCCGGTCAATTAATTTTTTCAGTGGACATTCAAAATAAACAACACAATACTGAACTATGACCAATCACAACACTCTCACACAGTATTATCAAGAAGATATTTAAACCAAAAAATCAGTTTAAAAACATCATAAAGTATTTATCGTAAAATCAAGAAAATAATGTACTAAGTTAACTGGTATGAAATTGCTGTTAAAACAATTTTTCTTTCAGAAACTGATAGTCAAGTGTGACAGTGACAGAAGAATATCAATCAATATTTAAAATAAACCCACATTACTGAGGTGAATGAATCAATGAAATACTTGACAGGAACGTAATAAATGTTGGGAATCAATTGAATAATGCAACAGGCACAGTTTTAAAAGCAGAAAGCTTAATTATCAGTGGTGCTTAACTTTTACTGATGAAGAGCTTTTGGTTGCAAAGTTATATGGCAATACAGCATTAAAATACTAATGTACACAAACTAGTATATAAGTATATCAATCAATAAAGAAATAACTGTATACGTAAATTGAAATGAACAGTAAATATTACGATTTTAGAGATCTGAGAAGCATATGATAACTTGTTTTCTTTTGGTTCGTTTACTTGTTACCCGATACCTACCTGAATGCGAGACAACTCTTGTTTGCCCTTAGTTTCGAAAAGACCGAATATTTGTTGTTAAGAAAAAATCGGTCCATTTAGTCGATAACGAAATTCCCCAATGTGCCATTTTATCGATTTTAAAAATATCAATTTGACGAGACTCTTTTTCTTAAAATGGCTAGAAAATCTCTGTACATATCACACATGTTATTAGGATGAATCCACCATGATTCTTACCTGTTAAATCAGCTGATGAATCTTCATAAAGTCTGCAGACCAGTTCGCCACTCAATGTGAACTTGTACAAAGCAGTACCAGAGCAGATATATAGGTCACCCTGGTTGTGGGCAATACCTGCACAATAATGTTGTAACTTAAGCTTCCTGCCTTTGGCAATCTGGCTCTGGCTTACTGTGATAAACTGGACCTCATAATTGGACCACATAGCCACTGCAACCTCAGTGGGTGTGATAAGACACATGTCCTGTATGATTCCATCCCTGAAATCCAAGTGACTCACCACCTGGTACTGCTGGTTCAGAAGCTTTACTCTCTTATTATTGGAGTCTGCAACCAGTAACTGTCCATTTGGGAGAGCACATACTGCTTTTATACGGCATATGTGTAAATCACTTGGCATTTTTACATTGTGCACAGACTTCCCATTCACAGTGAAAACATGGTTTGGAAAGTTCTCTTTTATAAATATATTAGACTGTTGTATATTTTCCAGACATTTTTTACTGGCAATAAAAGAGATTTCTTTACCCAGTACTTTCGGTATGGCTACATGGAGATGGAACAATTCATAGTGAAGTCTAATGCAGCTGTTTCTCACAACCTTGAGAGCAGCTTGTTTCAGGTTTAGCTCTTCTTTCTTCTCCTTAATAGTGCTTTTCTCAAAATCTGCTAATAAATATTTGATTTCCTCACGCATTTCACTGATTGGGTATTGCATATGTTTATGTGTTGTATTAACTGTGCTGGTTTCACATTCGCGTAAATATGATACTATATTCACACGCATACCATCCACAATAAGCCTCTCATGTTCTTTGTATGAAACCTTAAGAGACTTGATTCTGTCCTCCTGATACGTCTGACATTGTTTCAGTTGTGAAAGAGTATTTTCCGTGCTGACAGACAGGTTCTTGAAGTTGGTTGACTTCCCTCCGGCAGCCTGAGGTAATGGAGTTACTTGTACGCATAGTCTGAAATACAACCACATGGGAGACAGTAAGTGATTGAATAGTAATCAACTGACCAATAACCAACTGTGTACCCCGAAACGATATTAATTAGAATACAAATTAAAAGGGGCATTTTAACAAAAAAAATATTTAGGCACATACAATAACAATGCATATGTTACATCAATTCACATGTTACTTTTCTAGAGGCAATATTATATTGATTATTATTAAAATAAAAATATATAAATAAATATGTATCCATCTACTGTGTGTTTGGGAAATAATGCAAACCGCATTGAACAACAAATTGTGCATTTATTCATTATAATGATATTACCACTCTTAAGTAATGCCATTACTAGAATACATGTGTATAACATAAAGTTATGTATATTCAACTCATCATTATTATACTCATTGAAGTGCCACAAGACAAAATGTGTTTTTATTAAGACATTTTCAGTGTTTTCAGTGTTTCAAATTGAAACAAGGGCTGTTTGTAAAACATGCATGCCCCCCATATGGGCTGTCCGTTGTAGTGGCAGCCATTGTGTGAATACGATTTTTGTCACTGTGACCTTGACCTTTTGACCTTTGACCTAGTGACCTGAAAATCAATAGGGGTCATCTGTGGGTCACGATCAATGTAACTATGAAGTGTCATGATCCTAGGCAAAAGCGTTCTTGAGTTATCACCCAAAAATCATTTTACTATTTCGGGTCACCGTGACCTTGACCTTTGACCTTGTGACCTCAAAATCATTAGGGGTCATCTGCAAGTCATGATCAATCTACCCATGAAGTTTCATGATCCTAGGCGTATGCGTTCTTGAGTTATCATCCGAAAACCATTTTACTATTTCGGGTCACCGTGACCTTGACCTTTGACCTAGTGACCTCAAAATCAATAGGGGTCATCTGCGAGTCATGATCAATGTACCTATGAAGTTTCATGATCCTAGGCCTAAGCGTTCTTGAGTTATCGTCTGACAACCACCTGGTGGACGGACCGACCGACCGACAGACCGACATGAGCAAAGCAATATACCCCCTCTTCTTCGAAGGGGGGCATAATAATTCTTATGAAATGGCAATCTAAGTATAAAATAAAATATGTGTTTGCATAAGCAGTTAATATGTGTTTTTTACAATAATATTTTTCTTTCTTTTAAGGTTATAAATTATGAGAACTTAATTCCTCTTTACTAATTGCTTTCTTGCATAAATTGGCATTAGCTTCATACATAAATAGATGAAGAATGATGTGATAATTCATACTTATTGTTAAATACTGTAAAAATTAACAATGGACAAGCACATACACTCAACCATTTCAACACAAATCACAAGTATATTGACAAATATTGAAACTCCATTATTTTTAATCAAGAGATAAATTCTTATTACCTTCTAATGTAAAGCAATGGACAAATTTCAAGTGATTATTCAAAAGTATAATTTGCCCCCTTGGTGCAAAAAGGTATCATATGACATTGACATGAGAAGGCACATAGCAATCTTTGCACCAACATGGCAAATTGATCTTGCATATAAACATGTTATCATTTATGAAACCATTTCTTTGAATATAATAGTTTCAAAATGTTTAGCTCCCATCATAATTGGTTGCATAATAGCCCACACTTGACTTTCTTCTGTTTATAAAGAATGTAGGCCTCATGTCATATAAGAATTAAAGATCAACATAGCATGAATAAAGAGGGCCATCATGGCCCTTAAGGGATAATCTGAGGTCCTGGACATGAATTGTGGAAGACTTCAACTGGTGGTCTATTGTTTGACCCCACTAGAGTGTTAAGAATTTAGATCAAGATTTGACTTGGTGACATTGTTTCAAGAGGCATGTTATTAACGGTCATACTCATACCAAGTTTCAATGAAATCGGCCAAAGCACTTCCAAGATATGGGTCCGGACACAAAAGTGCCGGACGGACAGACAGTCGGACAACGCCAAAACAATATCCCTCCACCTATGGCGAGGGATAAAAAAAAATGTGCAATTAATGTTATCTACAAAGATGTCAACAAACCTTTACTTCAATTTTACCTAGTGATCTAGTTTTATATCCAACATGACCAGTTTTGAACTCCACTGATATCATATGAACAAAATTTAATGTTATTACCAAGTTTCATAAAGATGGACTATACAAGTGTGTAATGTACTTTGTTCAAATGAATGATTTGTTTTTTACCAAAAACATGCATAATTATTGGCTGTTTGTATATACTTGAATTAAATATTTGTATAATTTTATGTCGCTTGATATGGTCAAAAATAAAAAAAGTATGTTTGCTCTGATAGACCATGAATATGTTTAAGTGATTACATATTTATATTGTATTGGTCTGTAAAATATGGTTGCTGGGCTGAATGTCTGATACTCTTCTTGAGCTTTCAGGAAGAATGCAATCTGGCTAAGATTTTAATTGGATAATGTTACTAAGTTTCATTAGACAATAAATGTGGTCTTTAAGTGTTCACATGCTTTTTTTATTTTATCTAACAAACTATTTGTTTAAACCATACACAACCCAGTTTAATATGCATCGGGTATATCATTCTGACAAAAAGTTTCATAAAAAAAACTGGGCAATTTTTTTGTCCTCTAGAGTGTTCACAAGATTGTTCTTTCATGTTTTTTACCTCACATGGCCAGACTTGACACGTGGCTGACATATCATTAGGACAAAATGTTTTGAATGAATTTTATGAAGATTTTCCACTAAATTCCGTCCTTGGGTGTTCAAAAGGCAAATGTTGATAATGGACAAAGGATGACAAAGGACGACACAATTTCATCAAAATAGTTCACCATGGGAATGTAGTGCTCAGGTGAGCTTTTAATGTGACGTGTAGAGCATTTGCAAGGTATCACCATCAGCATGTAAGAAACATGTCCCTCTGTCCGGCATGTATTTAAAAAGCTGGAACTAGTTTTTAACTTAGTGGCTATATGAATAGAAAAAACTCTGAAATAGTTTAATGAAGATCGGACAAATCAGACATTCCCAAAAGTATTTTAAGGTCACAGGATATGGGTCAAAGACATATATTTCCCGGTCTGGAAATTACATGAAAACTCAGATTTAAACTACAAATGTCAACAAACCGGCCACAAAATTATAATCAAAGCGCTGAAGGCACTGAAGTTGTTCTCTGTTGTCGTCCTTGATTAGCTTGTGTGCATTGCACAGGCTAATCAGTGTGCACAGGCAAATCAGTGTAAACAGGCTTATCAGTGTGCACAGGCTAATCAGTGTAAACAGGCTAATCAACAGGCTAATCAGTGTGCTAAGGCTAATCAGTGTGCACAGGCTAATCAGTGTGCACAGGCTAATCAGTGTACACAGGCTAATCAGTATGCATAGGCTTATCAGTGTGCACAGGCTAATTAGTGTACACAAGCTAATCAGTGTGCACAGGCTAATCAGTGTGCACAGGCAAATCAGTATGCACAGGCTAATCAATGTTCACAGGCTAATCAGTGTGCGCAGGCTAATCAGTGTGCATAGGCTAATCAGTGCACACAGGCTTATCAGTGTGTACAGGCTAATCAGTGTACACATGCTAATCAGTGTGCACAGGCTAATCAGTGTGCACAGGCTAATCAGTTTACATAGGCTAATCAGTGCACACAGGCTAATCAGTGTGTACAGGCTAATCAGTGCACACAGGCTAATCAGTGTACACAGGCTAATCAGTGTACACAGGCTTATCAGTGTGCACAGGCTAATCAGTGTGCACAGGCTAATCAGTGTACATAGGCTAATCAGTGCACACAGGCTAATCAGTGTGTACAGGCTAATCAGTGTACACAGGCTAATCAGTATGCATAGGCTTATCAGTGTGCATAGGCTAATCAGTGTACACAGGCTTATCAGTGTGCACAGGCTAATCAGTGTGCACAGGCTAATCAGTGTACACAGACTTATCAGTGTACACAGGCTAATCAGTGTACACAGACTAATCAGTGTGCACAGGCTAATCAGTGTGCACAGGCTAATCTTATTTGACATGCATTTAACCCTGTTTTCTATGCAAGCAGCCAATATGTAAAAACAGATTTAAATGATAAACACTAGACAGGCCAATGTTGTCTTACAACCTGGTAAATACACTCACTGAGTAGTAGAGCAGACGCTCCTATTGCGTTCGTTGTCTGCAGTGCAGACGGGCAGCGGTAATTGTTCCTAGCATAGAGAGTTATGGTTCTTATTATAGCTAAGGCTTCTAAGCACATACAGATTTGCAAAACAAGGTCTGTAAATTGACTCGACCAATCTAACGCGACCAACTAAAAATCTATGAAAAGGCACTATTGACGTATATTTAATCTACACGAACTGTTAATACAAAGTTCCATGAATATTGGGCAAGACATGTGGCGCCTCTATAGTGTTCTTATGCAAATTGTTGATAACAGACAACAAACAACCATCATAAAGAAACAAAACTGAGAAAAGGTCACGATGAGAAGGTTAAAAATGCAGGCTCAAACAAGCAAACATCAAGTGTGAACTATCCTCCATAAATAGAGTAAAGGAACATATGCATGAGACATTATACAGGCAAGTTGATTAAAGCCTTAAGGTATTGCTATAATATATACTACATTTGTTGCTGAAATGTTGCCAATGTCTTGTAATCCATATGCTTGAACTTTAAAATGTTATTTCAAACAAACACAAATAAACAAATTAAAGCTCAAGAAAAAATTCCACACAAGAAATGATTTTGAAAACCTAATATAACTTAATAATAGAATAATCCAAACAAATTAATGTGGATGATGGTAATAGCACAGAGGCAACGGAGCTGGGGCGGCTGGGGCAGCGACCGCCACCCCAATATTTTCGGCAAAAATGAAATTTCATCAAAGACATTTTTTAAAAATCATTTCAATACACATATATTTGAAAATATCTTTTCCACAAAGCAAGGTAATCATGCTTTCGCGGTTATGACATGTGTATTGTTGATTGTCATCACTCGCACGCGGAAATGTACGTGTCAATTATGTTGTGACCGGGGGTAATTAATTGGTCTCTTTTATAACAATAATCCCTTAATTATTGAGTAATTAAACCTGGAAATCTTAAATTGTCTGTATGATCTAAGCCTTTGCTTCTTTCTATTAATATAAAGGAAAGTATGACATGAAACAAATGTGCCTATATCCAATAGTCCTTAATTATCACAAAATTAAAGATACCTCAAGATACCTGAATTAATTGTAATAACTCAAAGTAATTCTATAATTTTTTAAACTTATTTAATGTTTTTTACCACTTTTTGTGTCATTTCAATATGTGTACTCCAAACCAACAAACGAATTTCTAATTTCTAAAACGGAATTTCGGCACAAAAAAATCCTGAAGAACATTCTTTCAACCCACATGATACCTATTGTTGTGTTGCCTGCTACAAAGTACAAACTGCTACATATAGTGATCACTTCTCCATCGTGTGTCTGTCTGTCACAACTTTTGTCATTCAAAAAATGCCTGCAATAGACGTGTATAAGGTCAGGTATCAGGCATAGCAACGCACCAAAATGCGCCATTTGATGCTAAAATTTGAAAAAAATTCCGGGGTACGCCGGACCCCCACCAACGGGAGGGGGATACCCTCTCCCATACCCACCCCATCCTACGCCCCAAATTGTTAATGTGCTTCCGACGCCCCTGTAATAATACGCTACCTGTGATTAAGCTCAACACATTTACAGCAGCACAGCTGACTGTGGTCTGCGCAGTACATTGTTATTTGTTCACACTTGTGTATGATGCATATTAAAAGAGAAGTCTCCATCTTCTGAGAAAGTGGCCACTTCATTATTTTATCCTTTCCATAAGGAGATTTTTTGAAAAACAACCAACCATGCTGTCTGTGGGAGTTTATACATCTTCTGCAGAAGTATTTAAGACATGTTTTACAATAAAAATCTGCATCTATTTCTACAGACCGTTCTTTCTCGCAGATTGTACAACAATAATATTTAAGCAAATCAAAATTTCTAGAAAATGCAGATGTCGCCATTTTGATAATTCACTTTCAACAAACAAGATTATACAATCTAAAATCAATTGAAATATTTATGTCCAAGTATATGTTTACAATAAATATCCCAGAAAACACACACAATTATTATTGAACACAGGCAAGTTATATGAAATTTTGAACTGAACTGAACAGCAACCAAGTTTACTGTCAAATGGCTCTTGTATGATAGGAGCAAACAGTGTAACTATGTAAACTGTCACCGTACTATTGGGTACTGAGTGTATTGATTACTTTAAACTGCACAAACAAGCTGTGTAGATAAAAACTTTATCCCAAAGTATTTAACACACCACATTTTTAATTGCTCTAATAAATGCCATGTTATGAACATAGAATTATAATGACAATAAAGTAGGTTCTTACATAAATCAATTTTAGTATAATATATCTGATCATTTTCCTCAAACAGTATTTAAAACTGACAGTTAATATAATGATGTACATAATATGGAAGGGAATATTGGCCAGTACATGCATGCTGTTAGTTGATATTCTTATTTTAACTACTGGCATATGCTTTCTGATACATGGCAGTTGCATTTTTCCTAGTTATCCACATGCTTTTGAAAATCTCCGCCGTCTGTATGTCCGTCCGTCCGTCCTGGCCACTATCTCTTCCTACACTATAAGCACTAGAACCTTGACACTTACAAACATGGTAGCTATGAGCATAAGTGCAACCCTGCACTATTTGGAATTTTGATCTTACCCCTGGGTCAAAAGTTATGGGGGTTGGGGTGGGGCCGGGTCAGGGATTTTCATTCATTTTTGTTAGGTTATTTTACACTAACTTCTTCATTTCTACACCGATTTACTTCAAATTGATACTGAACCTCTCTTATGACAATAGGGTCAATCTCAACAATGCATGGCCCCCATTACCAGCCCTGGAGCGCCCCACCAACATAGACCACACCCACCCAAAATTGCCTTTTACTATAACTTCTTCTTTTCTACACCGATTTTCTTCAAATTGATACTGAACCTCTCTTATGACAATACGGTCAATCTCAACTATGCATGGCCCATTACCAACCCTGGGGCGCCCCTCCCACATAGGTCGCAGCCACCCAAAATTGCCTTTTACTAAAGCTTCTTCATTTCTACACTGATTCACTTCTAATTGATACTGAACTTCTCTATTAACAATACGGCCAATCTCAACTATGCATGGCCCCATTACCAGTAACCCTGGGGCGCCCCTGGGTCAAACATGCGGCGTGGACATACGCGTCGGAACTGCCGCGACATTTCTAGTTACAATTGATGTGCAAACATTCCATATTCTATGCCACATATTGATAAGTTTATAATCACTTCATAATTTATCTATCTTTACTTTGTGTGTGTTATTGACAACTGAAGTTAAACTTTCGAAATTTGTATTAACGCTATTTCTAAAGATGTTCTTTGTTCTTTAATGTTTAAACTATGTGCATTTGGCTATGCTGCTACTGAATTTAACTATCTGTTAACATCTTTGTGGATCTAAAGTACTTCTTATGTCGATTGCTATTGCGTCTCTGATTCAGAATTGGTCTTCTTTTCTGCATACACAGTCATTATATAATATTTCACGTTACAAAAAAGGGAACCAGTATTAAAACCCAAAAATTCCAGCATAAATTACTATTGATGGGTGATCACTCTTAACATCAAAATAAGACTTCCGATATCAAATGTGATACAGCAACTATATCCGAAATCCTCTGGAATGCGGTGAGCTAGTAAAAAACGTCCCCTTCTACATAGTGTCTATTGTTTTGACCAAAGTGATTTAAATCCCACTCTTAACACCTTATTCTTGTCAAATTGATTTGATACTTTTGATAATTGTACTTAGGCAGGGATCATATTTTCCAGCAACATCAATCGGTCTGGATTTAAATGGGGAAAAAGTGTCTGAATTTTTTTATCCGAAATTATGACAAATTGCATTAAAATATATACCATTGATTTTGCCATTCATGAAGAGGGTATAATAATGTACAAGTTAAATTGCCTTAAGCATATTTTTTAAACGGAACATACGAGTTTTCTCAATTGGTTTTTTCATTAGGGTTTTCATTGTTGTTTTGGTAACTGTTTTATCTGACTTTTCATCGTTGTCAATATTATTAATCTGTGTAAGTCTATACTGATGTTTTAAATCCTTGTCGACTCGATACTAGCTTACAAACATGCACTGAACCAAACAAATGTCTGTGCGTAGGTTGGCTACTGGCAATAATAAAACCAAATAGTTGAAAAACAAATTGTGTACATTATAGTTTGTTGTCGAATAAACCACGGCTGATAGTTAAGATGCGTAGGAATTAAATCACGAGTGCAAAGCACTAGTGATTAGAAACCACGCATCTTAACTTCCGGTCGTGGGTTATTCAACAACAAACAATAAAGTATACGAATTATTCCGATTCTAACACGATTTTTACTAAAGATTTATACAATGTTTATTATTTTTCTTGTGTACTATTTTATGTGAAGTTCCGCCCATAAAAATAACTTTCGGCTGTTCTTTCAATCAAAACCGCAACTTTCATTCATTTATTGCCGGATTATTACGCTAGTGGAAAATGTATCGGCATGTTTTGTTTAGTTACAGCGCGTGCTTTCAGTGTATAAGGTCCGCCCACAATTATTGCAGAATATCCAATTTTCTTCTTTGTTTATATGAAAGTTTACTGACTGTATCATGCACGAAATGCACAATTTCCACGAGGATAACATCGAGGTTTTAATCTCCGAAGTAACTGTCAACAATTTTATCGTGGACGAGCACACAATACGGACCGATTAATGTGCTAGGTATAAGCCAGTGAAATTATTGATTGATTTTCACACTGGGTTATTCACGCTTGACTAATACACAACCGCGTTCGTTGTTTGGGGTCATATGCTGATACTAGTAGGCTGACGAGCAATATACTGGTCCTGACCGGTTTAGAGACTGCAGTGAATGGTTTATCACACCTTCGAGATAAGAATGTAATTAGGGTATGCTAGCATGTGCACTGCGTAATCGATTTCATGACATGGGAATTTTAGCAAACAGAATCGGACCGACTCTTTGGGATTTTCAATCGGTCTTTCATGACCCCAATCCGTTTAGGACCGACAAAACCGAAAAAAATATGATCCCTGTACTTAGGTACACTTATGTAATTAGTATATTATACGGCTATTGTATATCTTTGTTTTGAGCAATTATCGATGTTAAGATAATGGGTAACTATAGTATTCTCCAAAATTTGCATAAGCAAAGGAAAAGACGGTTACACATCAGCCTCGTTATGAAATCCTATATAGCAGTAATACTAATAAATCATTATTATTTGAACTTGATTTTAAATAGACATCAAAATCCATTGAAGCTATAGCTTGTGAACGGATATTATTATCTGATAAGAGTATTCCATTTTATAAACAGTTATTCAGGTGGTATATCGATGGTCCCCATTCAAAATGCTGAACCTACATTTTTTTTGACATATTGTGATTTTTGCACTGTGTTACAGGGCAGGAAATCAGTGCGCACATGCCCAGAAAACGGTGAACCACCTAACCAATCAAAACACGCCAAACTGGCCATATGATAAAATGCTGAACTGTGATTGTGAGAATAAAATTATGCAAACATTCGAAGCTGATACTCAAAAATGTGAAGCTGAATATTATTGTAAAATGCGAAGCTGAATAATTTTTAACTGCTGCTTTTTGCATATAGTTATGAAAATGAAAAATTAGCCCTTCTGGAAAGTTGTGTTTTTGTAAGTTCGGCATTTGAAATGGGGACCATCAATATGCAAATGTGAAGTTTACAGTACATATCAAACTAAAAATAGTATAAATTACTTTTAACCCTTTCCCTGATAGACCCCTTATCTGATTTGCCACCCCAGGCCAATACCAGTCCTGCTGTTCTGATAACAGTGACTCCATATACAGCTGATAAGCCTGACTACACCATCTCAATAGGGTTATTTGGAAAATATTGGAAAATTTCTCAACTGTTACACCTGTCTTGTTTAGGCTTAATTTTCACTTAGATGCTTGCATTTTACATCATTTGTGTCAATGTAAATATTGTAGAGAAATAAATTCTCCTTCCAACCATATAAATTTTAAGTCTGTATTCTAATAAATAATACGAGGATATAACAAGTAATACAAGCGTATGCGAATGCAACAGGAAATGCAGTGAGAACCCCACCTTAAAATATTGAATTGTATACTGAAACATTCGGCGATTTATCTTTTGAATTGTCTGCATTTTGTTTCATTTCAGACTCCATGCAGTTTAACGATCATAATCTCTGTGCTTTATTACCCAAACTCGTTAGTTTCTGGACACATGTGCTACTGAAAATAGCCACCGCGATTGCGTTTTATGGCCCAGTGTCTAGTATCCCGTGTGTTTTATCCCTAAATGTTAGATAATTAATGCATGATTAATTATTATGTTGGTCAGTACAAAAGGCCTACTGAAAACCGCCGACTGCGTCTTTGTTTTATTGCTCAATTAAGCAGCGATAATCCAATATCCTGTGCCGTATTACAAAAACACCAACTTTAGATAAGCACGTGTCTGTCAAAACCATGATTTTATATGTCAGTAAATATATTGAAGTAATTCTCGTAAATGATCTCGGAAACGGGACTTGCTTTAAACATTTATCATTAAGATATTAATTTTCATAAGATAAATAAGAACCATACAAACATACACAGACAACATAAAATATAAATAATTATGACAAATTAAATGGAAAAAAAACGTTGGTAAATTTTCGAAAAATCACTTTTACTTTCTCCCAATTTCCAGAAAATGACTTGTACATATTGCATAAAATCTAAATATAGATGACGCTGTTAATTGGTCGTTGTAAAAGAATATTCATGAACTGCACACGTCACTTTGTGTGCAATCAGATACAGTACAATAATTGTTGCAATATTTAACAAACTAAAAAATGATAATGATACAGCGTTTATTTCTTTTATTTTATTCAAGGAAATGTATAAATCATTTGCAAGATACCCCGATACTTAAATGGAAATTCAATGCGAAGCTTTTACGTTGTTGTCTGCGCTACGCAGTTTTTGTGTATAAATAAATACACTCACGCCTATTTTCGCGCGCTTTTTGTCCAAACAAAGACTTGACACGAAAATATCATGGGCATATACATCTATTTATATCTGGCTACAATTTGTAACAGAACATTAACTGTACATGATGCGCGCACACCACATTAAGTTATTTACGCGTGTTGGACTACCCTTGTACCGATTGGACACCTATTTCTTCAAATCTTTAAATATAAACATATGCCGAAATTCATGTGATACTTGAGAAAAATGTCCGATGTTTGTGTTAATGAGTTTTTGGAGCACTTTTATCGTCAATATCAATCAGAATTTGCATTTGAAAATGGACATTGGGAATATACGGGATTATCGGGTAATGGATAGACACGGACAAATTCGCATGTATGCGGTAATCGATAGAGACGGTAATAAACGCATGTATCGGGGAATCGATAGACTCGGGATTATACGCATCTATCGGGGAAAGGGTTAAATAAGCAAATTGACTTTCATACATTTAATAATTCAGTTTGTATAGCAAATTATACATTTAAAAAAACGTTACCGTAAGACAACAACTAATATTATGATATATTATGTTTAAGATATTTACCATCAGTGTTCTAGTTTTTCATACAAATTTAATCCCCCATCAACGGCAGAGGGATATAGTTTTGACGTCAGTCTGTCAGTCCCTCCATCCGTGTGTCACAAACCTTTTAGTTATAGCCGTGGATATCAATTCAATGAATTTTGATCACTTGTTATCCCCCGCCAAAGGCAGGATATAATTTTGGCATTGTTTGTCCATCCATCAGTCCGTCCTTCTGCTGTCAGCCCATCTGTCAGCCGGTCAAACACTTTTTAGTTATGGTGGAGGATATCAAATCAACAAATTTGCTTGTTTCAAATTGCTCTAAGTGTATCAAATACCTATCGCAATACCGGTTAATGAGTATTCAAATATATTAAAATATGGATTTGCTGAATTTTTTTGCCCGCTCAAATTATAAATCAGTAAATTTTAAAAACACGAACTACGTTTGTGAAACACAATGCCTTCTACTGCACTTTGAAACTGCACAGCAGCTAGATCTATTATAGAGAAAAGTTTCAAGTCCAAGTCATGTTACTTTGTCAAAAATCAAAATGTTCAAGAACGAAACTCAAAGTTGATCTGTAAGTCAATTAGGGGTTTTCCTGCTATGTAAAATAGGCCGTAAAACAGACCCGATCCTAAAGCAAACCGACCCAATCCAAACCCGAAATTATAAAAAAAAATCCCAATTCCCCATTCCCCCCCTTAGACACTTAGAAATAAGTGTCTTATGATTATTAGACTCTATATCTCAATTTAATTTTTTAAACATCCTACATGATATATAAATAAAATCTATAAAATGTTTTCCCAAAATGGCCAGGAAAATAAATGTTGTGTCAATATTTGATGATGAAAAAATCCCGAAATGGTCCTTTTTGTTGATACAAACAATTCCCAAATTTGCCACTTTTCTCGATAAAAACAAAACTCTATTTAACCAGATTTCTTTTGCAAAAACGGCTAGAAAACTCCATGGTAATGTAGGTACACTCTTACACCAAAACGTAGGTCAGTGTCTGAAATAGTCAAAAACCGATTCCAGACAGACAGACTGACGGACTGACGGTGAACAGTGAGACTGCCATATGCCACTCTATTGGGGGCATATACACACAATTGACCATTCACCAGCTGTCAATCAAACTCAAGCAATACTCAATCAGATTTCGTTTATTGCGGCCACAGTGTACGACAAACAAAGACTGTCGGAGTAATGGATAAAGCGTTTTATGAAAACACAACTCAGTGGGCGGTGCAATCGCGTATTTGGCGACTGGTCAATTATTTTTAATTTGAAAGTTATTTTCATTTAGTAACCTTTTAATAGGTATAATATATCTTATATTGAGCTTGCATGGCCATTTATCTGAACGGAATTCACTGGGGAGAGATATCATGTTTAATATATTCAAGGCGTAACGGCTCTCACCAAGTACGTTTCTTTAATTCTCAATGACAGGATCAAAGAAGCACCCATAGCTTTGTATGAAAGACCTATTGAAGAACTATACATTCACTTAAACACTAATGGCTGCTTTTTGTATGATATAATAAATTTCAATTTAAAGTTGCAAAGTCATTTGAAAGTGACATAAATTCAATTAATTTGTAAGGCCACGACTTTTATTTTTATTGGTTTACAAAAATTATTTTGAAAATGGTCCATCGGGCGGTCGAAAAAAAAAAAAAAAAAAAAACATTGGAAAAAAAAGTTAATACTAATAACATCAGAACAAAGACAACATATCTTTTATAACCTTAACACAGAGACAAAAAATCAAATTATGCAATGAAACACATCTATATCTTTAAATGAAATGAGTCCTAACAGCACCTTTTGTAACATCAGGCAATTTTTAACACTCCATTACATGACATGCGTTCTTCTCTCATTAAAACGAAAAACTGCGCTTAATTTCCATAATTGGATGCGCACCATTACGCAATGCGATGCCCGTTGCATAAATCTTATATAAGATAAACTACTCATACACAAATTACCCGGTATGTGTTTGCTCTTACTCGACTTATGAGATCGTACATGAAAAAAAAAATCGAGGTAGATCGATCCATGCGTCGTCGCGGTAATGTTTGTCAAAGTTGTTGTTGTCATGAAAACTCGTTGATTTACAACGCAAAACGTCTTATTTGAACTGACGCGAATTAATTTAATCATATTTGTCAACTTCGCTTTTGCTTTATTTTGATAATTTAATCCAAAGTTTAATGTTAGCAAATGTTTTTTTACTGGAATTGTAAACAAGGAGTCAGTTAAAGTCTTTCGAAAATGTGCAGTCTGTGTGAATTGACAGTTTGACATCATCAAAGGAAAGCCGCTTTCTGTCGGAAGCAATAAAGCGACAAATTTCGCGCCGAAAAAATTGGCTTCCTTTGTCTAGCAATCAACATGCCGAACCAATCGTGTGTTGGTTTCTCAATTGTAATCCTCCAATTTAAAAATGCACGTGCATAGCTCCGCCTTCGAATCTTTTGCAGAGAACGGAGGTGGAGTTTAACGGTTAATTGAGCTAGTGTTTTACGCAAGTTGAGTTCCGATTTGCCGAAATTACTCGGCCCTAAGCATTGAAACGACAAATACATTTATCAATGATTTTCCGAGATATACCGATTTGTTCCGATTTCCAAACTTTCTGTACAGTTCCTATAAACTATGGCGGACGTGTTTACAAAATTCCTAAACACATATATCGTAAATAATGATAGTGTTTTATTGGATTATTTATACTAATTACCAAATACTTTTGTATCTACTATAATATCGGGTTTGTTTAATATAATTAACATGTTAAACAATATAGTTGCGTCACAGACTCGGAAATAAATTTTGATGGGGTCGACATTTTACTGACGCTGATTTTCTTATTGTCTGTAATTTTTACCCGAAATAAATTTTGACAAGTGCCCTTAAAAGGACTGGTACATAATGTGTCACATTGAAAAACATCCCGATCTCTGCAATATATGTGAACCAATCGTTGATTGTACTTACTTGATTTTATTCGCAACCGTACTCAAACCGGATCGTTTTTTTTCTCGTTTCGCTCGTTTTGCAGTGCGGTCGGGAATAAAATATTTTTAAAAAAGACGATTTTCCGATTTTATTTTTTTTCCCATTTTCCAAAAATTAGGGTCGGCGGTTTTGTAAACCAAGAAATATAAAAGTCGTGGCCTAAAGCAACTTAGTAAAACAATAGTTAGTTAGTTACACTAATTACAATAACAATTTAAGACCAATAATGGATTAATAGTTCATGTTATCAAAATAATTATAAAAATTAATCATTATCGGTAACAGACTTCTTATTTAAAATACTCAAACATATTGAAAATCCACAGATTATAACAAACAAGATGGTCTGAAAAGCCCAAATTCGCTCACCTCAGATACAAAGGAACTGACATGTTCTGTCCAGCCCAAGTTTCATGAAGAGTGAACTATTAATGTAACTTAAATAGTGCTAACAAGATTTTGATATAGCCATATAAGGATAAATTGCAAGCCCCCCTTGTGGCCATGTTTTTCAATAGACCAGAACCATTTTCAAACTCATCCAAGATATCATTAAAACAAATCTGACCAAGTTTCATGAAGATAATGGACAATAAATGTGACTTTAAGAGTGTAAACAAGTTTTTACCAAAACCGTAATTATAAGGAAAAATTTCCTGCCCACTGGCAGCCATGTTTTTTAACAAACCGGAACCATTTTGCAACTTGACCAAGATATCATTGCGAAAAAAATTCTGACAAAGTTTCATGAAGATCAGACAATAAATGTGGCCTTTACAGTGTTAACAAGGTTTTACGAAAGAAATATATAGCCACATTAGGAAAAAAGCCAACCAAAACCATCTTTCTTACTCATCCAGGATATCAAATATTCTGATAAGTTTCATGAAGATTGGACAATAAATGTGACGTTTGGAGTGTTAACAAGTTTTTACTACAGCCATACATGTATTATGAAAAATGCCCCAACCCTGGTGGCCATGTTTTTCAACCTACCAGAACCATTTTCGAACTCGTCCAAGATATCATTGGGACTATTCTTCTGACCAAGGTTCATAAAGATAGGACAATAAATGTGGCCTCCAGAGTGTTACCAAGGTTTTAATATAGCCATTTAAGGTAAAATGCCCAGCCCAATGGCTGCCATGTTTTTCAACCAACCAGACACATTATCGAATTCGCCCAAGTTATCATTAGGACAAATCTTCTTACCAAATTTCACGGAGATCGGACAATAAATGTAACCTCTAGAGTGTAAACAAGGCAAATATTTACGCCGCACGACGCCAAACACACAACAGACAAGGTGATCACAAGGTGAGCTTGTGCTCTGAGGTGAGCTAAACATGTACTTGAGAACCTCATTATTATCAAAGATGGACCACGTTTGACCAACTCTTTGCCAAACACTTTTTAAATAACTTAAGTGTTCCTCAATATTGAAATTATGACACTTCATTTGAACTTGCATATTCAACAAGAGCACCGCCTTGCGGGTGCAGACCGCTCATCTATTTTCTTTTTAAAGGTGAAGGGACTCTCATTTTCAATCACAAAGGAGGGAGGGGTGGAGTGAAGAGCGGTGCATTGTGTGGGGGTGTGGACATTTATTACATTTTCTTCCAAAAATGCGAAAAAAAAGGGAAAAAAAAATCGGGGGGGTGGGGGGGGGGGGGGGGGTTGGGGGGGGGGGGATTCTTGGGTGCGATGGTTGGACGGTATTTCAAACATAAAATAATAAAAATAAATATTTGTGTTTTTTAACCGTTTCATAAAAAAAAATGGGGGGCGGGTGAGGTGGGGGGGATATAGTGTGAGGGTGTGGTGGTAATTTGTGAGATGATCTTAAAAAAAAAAAAAAAAAAAAATAGGGGGGGGGGGGGGTTCGGGTGGGGGGAGGGGGGGTGGGGGGGGGATTGTTGGGTGCGATGGTTGACGGTATTTCAAACATAAAATAATCAAAATAAATAGTTTTGTTTTTTAACCGTTTAAAAAAAAAATTGGGGAGGGGGTGGGGTGGGGGGGGTATAGTGTGAGGGTGTGGTGGTCATTTGTGAGATGATCTTAAAAAAAAAAAAAAAAAAAAATAGGGGGGGGGGGTTCGGGTGGGGGGAGGGGGGGGTGGGGGGGGATTGTTGGGTGCGATGGTTGGACGGTATTTCAAACATAAAATAATCAAAATAAATAGTTTTGTTTTTTAACCGTTTAAAAAAAAAATTGGGGAGGGGGTGGGGTGGGGGGGGGTATAGTGTGAGGGTGTGGTGGTCATTTGTGAGATGATCTTAAAAAAAAAAAAAAAAAAAAAAAAAAAAAAAAAAAAATAGGGGGGGGGGGTTGGGGGGGGGGGGGCACGGGCGATGGTTTGGGTGGAGTCTATTGTGGTATGTCAGGTAAGAGTAGTTTTGTCAAAGAATCAATCAAATCTAATCATAAATAAAGAAGTTATGGCAATTTTAGAGAAATTTAATAATTTGACCTTGAGAGTCAAGGTCATTCAAAGGTCAAGGTAAAATTCAACTTGCCAGGTACAGTAACCTCATGATAGCATGAAAGTATTTGAAGTTTGAAAGCAATAGCCTTGATACTTAAGAAGTAAAGTGGATCGAAACACAAAATTTAACCATATATTCAAAGTTACTAAGTCAAAAAAGGGCCATAATTCCGTAAAAATGACATCCAGAGTTATGCAACTTGTCCTTTTACTGTACCCTTATGATAGTTTGCGAGTGTTCCAAGTATGATAGCAATATCTATGATACTTTAGGGGTAAAGTGGACCAAAACACAAAACTTAACCAAACTTTCAATTTTCTAAGTATAAAGGGCCCATAATTCCGTCCAAATGCCAGTCAGAGTTACATAACTTTGCCTGCACAGTCCCCTTACGGTAGTTAGTAAGTGTTGCAAGTATGAAAGCAATAGCTTTGATACTTAAGGAATAAAATGGACCTTAACACAAAACTTAACCAAAATTTTCAATTTTCTAAGTATAAAAAGGGCACATAATTCTGTCAAAATGCACGCCAGAGTTATCTAACTTTGCGTGCCCAGTCCCCTCATGATAGTAAGTAAGTGTACCAAGTTTGAATGCAATAGCATTGATACTTTCTGAAAAAAGTGGACCTAAACGCAAAACTTAACCAAAATTTTCAATTTTCTAAGTATAAAAAGGGCACATAATTCAGTCAAAATGCACGCCAGAGTTATCTAACTTTGCCTGCCCAGTCCCCTCATGATAGTAAGTAAGTGTACCAAGTTTGAATGCAATAGCATTGATACTTTCTGAGAAAAGTGGACCTAAACGCAAAACTTAACCGGACGCCGACGCCGACGCCAAGGTGATGACAATAGCTCATAATTTTTTTTCAAAAAATAGATGAGCTAATAAAATCACTATTTCACACCAATAACTCTGGCCCCCACTTCAGTTATATGCAAGTAAAAATCTATTAGTAATATTGAAATTATATAACTATCTGTAAACGTGCAATTAGTTCAAAAGCTATTATTATCACTATGACGCCATTACCAAAATGTTGATCTTAAATGGATTGTACAGATTGCACATGATTTAAGTTATTTAGAGGAACAAATATTTCTACATCAGTAAAATTGACTTGAGCTTTGGCCAGACCAACACCAAGTGCGATCCACAGTGCCACTATAAAGCATACATCGATCTAAATTTATAGAAAGAAAATCATTTGCGTATTAAGAGTAATACTCTTTAAATTTACCATGAATTCAGCCACCAACCCAACATGAATTTATAAGCAGGATCATAATATAAGGTTTCTAAATTTCAATGAATAAAGTTGCTTAATTTGTTGCAATTGAGTAATTCCGGATTTTCATAATTCCGTCTTGACAGAGTTGTCGTTCGTGCGGGACAGTATACCTACTTCTGGTTTCAATATAAACACTAGGAAAATACTACTGCTGCATCTTTGAATGCCACAATTTTATAAGCAGAGTCAGTACATTTTCTGAAAAAAGAAAAAATTACCAAAGGACTAATATAGTAATTATACAAAAACAGACTGGGAAAGAGCAAATAGCCAGAAGAATTATATTCCAATGTTTTATAGACAGGTTTTCTCAGACCACTTCCCAGACGGCATCATGCCAAACTTTGTCTACCTAAAGAATCTTCAAAATGAGAATTTACCTCAACAAAGAGTTTTACTACAGCATGAACAAATCAGCGTTAATTTCTACAACCCCATCCAGAACTTTAAAACATTGTTTTTCTTAAATCATGATGAATTATAACACAAATTGGGACATACAATTATGATTTCAACAAATAAGCATCTTGTTTGGAACACAGTTTGAATGAAAAATAACGAAATTATAACGATATATATATTTAATAGTGACATATTCTTTTCAGAGAAGTTGACATTTCGTTATAATTTGATTTTTTTTCAAAATGATGTTAATTAATATCATTAATTCACACGCCACCTGTGATTAAGAATGAGTATATACCAATGTGCAAGTACCGGTAATTTTTTTGGTCATATTTTCATTCACTTTCGAGATACACTTTAACCGTCAACAATGATGATATTAGTAAAGGGGTGAAATAAAGTGTTGTAAAATATATATCTTATATTGTACTTAAATTAAGCAATTTTCAACAGCCTTGCTGTTTAGCTAGCTGCTTAGCGACGCAGCTAGAGTTTCTGGTTACCACTTAGAAGACCGTGGTTCAATCCCCAGTTGGAGCTCAGGAATTTTAACTTTACTATTATTAACATTCTACATTTGAATCACAATAATGAAGTTTTTTTTGCAACAAGATGAACATGAAAGTTATTTTTTAATGTTTTTGAAATTTTGTTTTCTCTTTAGAACATTACATACATACGAGCATTGCATATAGTAATATGTATTTTATATATTAGTTTGGTATTTTATATACAGAGTATTTCATGTGCAGCTTCTTGATGAGTTCATAAATATAATTGTCTACTATAACATTACTGTAAAAATCTAATTTGTATTTCAAGAATTGTACAAAAAACTACCTTTTCACATACACATTAAATTAAGTTTGAACATAAGTATGTATAGCCTTTATAATAAAAATGTTGCATGCAAGAAAAGTAATTAGAACATGCTGAATTAAATTATCTAATATGTGATATGATATCATTATGGGAGACATAAGTAAATATTTTAACAAACTGACCAGACCTGTAATTGTTCATCTGCTTTAATTGTATTGTGTATACCGGTATGTCAAATCTGTGTTTAATACTATTTACAAATCTATACTGTGTAGGTCTTTTAAATTTCCTCTGACAATAAAATATATACTGTCAATCTCTAGCCACAATGAGTTTACAGGGCTTAACACTAAGGCCCGTCCGAACGATATTCACTGCCTGTACCTAAGTCCGGGCTAGCCAATGTCCCAGTAACATGCCCGACCGGTCGTGTGTATTTTGGGCGGGATTATGTGTTCTATATCAATAAACTGTGTTTTAAATAAGCTTTTGAAAGATGCAAACATCTAAATACAGTATGATCAGATGACAATTAAATCCCAGAGTGAAGTTGGAGACAAAAAACGGATCGTATTTCGAAATATATTTGGAACCCCCTGATTGCAATCAAAAAGAGGCTGACAATTCAGAAAATCCTCAACAGTTTTCCTGGTAAAACACGTCAGTACCTATTTTTAAACAGAATTCCACTAGATACGGGTTTTGATTGGTTTTCTCGAAGTGACGTGTTTTCTCGAAAAAAATACGTTTTAAACTAAAAGCCGGGATCGCCCAGGATCGTCCGGGATCAATGAAGGTATAAAACTCGACATTAACACAAAGTTACTATAAAATTATTAGTTATTTACTAATTTTAAATAATTTGAATTTGTTTGATCGATTAGAAGTGTTTTGACAATCTTTTTTATGCAATTCAATTAGCAAAACTAATATTAATGGTTGATCCCGGCCTTTAGTAGAGAGTTAACCCTGTACAATTGTTACGTCTACCGTAACACGTTATTTTGCAACACCAAAGATTCACTTACCATTTGTCGTCAGATGGCAACCGCGGCAATCTATATAAAAAAATGTCGTTGTTTAAGTTTGGCTTTACGGGTGGGGATGGGGGTTCCTTGGATAAGAAAAGAAAAGGGAAGGAGGAAAGTAATAGAAAGTATGAGGGGAAAAAAACACAAGGAAATTTCTCCCGAAATGGCGTGAAGATGACAAATAGATGTCTTAAGTTGATGAATATTGAATTTATTAGCATTAGTAAGGCAAGCTAATAAAAATGATTGAATCATAATTGGGCATCTCCACGCACATGAAAATACAAGTTGAATGATAAATATAAAGGTTTTGATAATATTTGGGTCAGGGCACATGAAAGATTGGTCAGGGCTAGTAAGTTCTGCATTTACTAGCAAGAATGGGTTAGTTGAAAAAAAAAGTTAAGTGTTATGCCCTGGTTTATATCAATAATGTTTATTTCCCCCAGTCTTTATATATTGTGTTTGCCCTGTCAGTTTGTTTGTTTGTTTGCGTCAAACTTTAACATTTGCCATAACTTTTGCAATATTGAAGATAGCAACTTGATATTTGGTATGCATGTGTATCTCAGAGAGCTGCACATTTTGAGTGGTGAAAGGTCAAGAGAAACCTTCAAGGTCAAAGGTCTAATATAGGGGGGGGGGGGGGGGGGGGAACATAGTGTTTCACAAACACATCTTGTTGGATTTGTAATACCAAGTATTATTTCCTTACTTTGAATATGAATAGGTACTGAATATTATGCTTTGTCTACTGCTATAATCAATCTCAACAAAAACATTAACATTCTGTAAAAATAACACTATAAAGAAGCATATAATTTCCCCATTATAACAATACTGTTTTCAAGTCTTATTATACAATACATTACATTATTTAAGGCTGATGGCTATGGTGCTAAATATTTTTCCAAAAATAACTTTTTCAATTTTAAACAAATCTTTATGTTTGGGGTGCAAAGATATTGTTGGTTTATTAAAGGATTGTTATGAATACAAGCAATATTATTATTATATAAGGATTTATTAAACAAGCTGACTCTTTAACTAATTTCCAAAACAAAAATGGATTTTACGACGTTTTTGCAGACAGTTCTAAAAAATAGGGGATAAAAAGATATTGCTCTTTTGAGAATGTTCAACTTTTACCACGATTAATTTCCTACCACGTGTAATCTATTTCTTATTTGAATTTTTTAGTTATATAGGATCTGGCACGATCGAGTTGTCATATCTTTTTTTTTTTATTAAACGAGTTCTGGAATTTTGTTAGTAAGCGAGCCTTTGGCGAACTTACTAACGAATTTCCTGGACGAGTTTAATAAAATATGGTATGATATGACAACGAGTGTCAGATCTGTTTTATCACATGCTTTTAAATGAGAAAATTAAATAAATATTTATGCAAACATAATGATAAATCTTGAATATTGTTTAAATTTCCTGACGTCATTTGGAATGCCTCGGCTTTTACAAAGCAAAATAACAAAAGGCAATTGGTCAATAAACAAAAACTAAGCCCATGAAAACGCTTAAAAATGTTGTATTACACATGTGTCATATACAAAAATATGTAATGGTTGTATTACATTAGAAACAAGGTATAGCATGTGATAAAATAGTTTAAGAACATTATCTAGACACCTGCTCCTTGTGTTGTGCAGACATCATTTGAACCATATTACTGAATTAAAAAGTAAATCATAAAAGACAATGACTTCTTTTGTTACAATGTTTACAATACTTACAAAAGCTCATATAGACATGCAATAAATGAAACTTCCCCTAGATGTGCAGTTTAAATTTAAAATGTAATATTTCTTCAAATAAAACTACAATACAACAAGGGACAAAATGGTCACAAAATCAGGTTTTCAATGTGAAAAAAAGTATGATAAAGGGAGACAACTCAAACTGAACTGATTGTTTATAATTAATCCCATATATTTCAAAAGAAATCTTATTTTAGTCGTGGTGACCTTGACCTTGGAGATATTGACGTAATTCTTTTGTGCGACACACCGTCCCATGATGGTGAACAAATGTGCCAAATGATTTTAAATCTCACAATAAATGACATAGTTATGGCCCAGACAAGCCCATTAATAGCCATTTTTGACCTTTGAACTCAAAGTGTGACCCTGACCTTGGAGATGTAATTCTTTCGCGCGACACACCGTCTAATGATGGTGAACAAATGTTTCAAATGATTTTAAAATCTCACAATGATCGACAAAGTTATGGCCGGGACAAGCTTGTTCCGCCCGCCCGCCAGCCCGCCCGCCAACATTCGTCAATCTAATAACCAGTTTTTTCCTTCGAAAAACCTCGTTAACAACGATTATCTATTTATAGTTACCCAGTATGTATGAAGATTGGAGTACAATAATTCGGAAAACCTGGTTAACAACGATTATCTATTTAAAGTTACACTGTATGTATGAAGATTGGAGAACAATAATTAAAGAGACACTCGTTCTTCATATTCATAAAAAAAAAGGCAAGCAATTTGAGTTTACTGATTAAATCATTAACAGTGAAAGGTCTTAAATATTAACGGACTGAACACAATCATAACATTTAAGCAAGCAGATGAATAATGCACTTGCTAAAAAGATCAACTCTTTTTTTAGGGAACAAAATCTTAATGATCTAGAATAAGTGCTGTATCCCAAGAAGAACTCGGTCAAATAACTTGGTCAGTGGACAATGTCCACTAGACATTGAAAATAAACAAAAGAACACTGAACTATGACCAATCACAACACTTTTACACAGTAATCGAAATAAAATATTTAAACCAGTAAACAGTTCAAAACAGCATAATTTATTAATCGAACAATCAAGAAATTTGCACTAAACTGGTATAAAAATTGCTGTTAAAACTAATATTTTAAGAAACAGATAGTTAAGAGTGACAGTGACAGAAGAATATCCATCAATATTTAAACTAGACACACTGGTTATGAATCAATGAAATACTTTACAGTTCTTCTCAATGGACAGCAGGGAGGGCCTCTTCAGGAGTCAGGACATCAGTGAGCATTTCATGAATTTGGAACCAAAAATAATCTCTAGTGTGTTAACCGTGTAAAATTTTGACAACGGACAATGCATGTTTAACAATGGGCAAAATGTCATCACAAAAGCTAACAGTCAACACATTGTGTTAGTGTTAGCTAAGAAGAACATATTAAGCTAGGTGCATATGTGTATGAATTAACAGAGCACTGTGAACAGGGTTTTTATTCAACATACTAGTATTAGTAAATAGGCTGTTCCACTATAATAATACAATCAAAAGTGTACACATTTAATCTTCTGAAAAGAAACTTGTTGACTAAACAGGGGTATTTATTTGATAAAAGCAAAATACTTTGTCAAGTGCATACTCACAAAGAGGGTATTGTTCTAAGTCTATATATGTTTCCGACATCACTTAGTTAGGATTGAACACTTCTCACTATCAACAGACCAGCTGTCAATAATCTTCCTTGTTAAGAAGAACACTAATGGTTTTGAAGCAGCGGTTTAAGTGTGCTGACATGACTGAGTATTAAAATCTTCCTGCTGCAGTACGTAGATGGTGTATATGTAGAGGATGAATATTAAATTCTTACAATTGTAATGTTATCATAGCAAATTCAACTAAAAGCTTCTATATATTTTACAATTTTGGTGTTTTAAACTTCAAATTGGCATTGATAAGTCAATGTTAACTTCATAATGTAGTATCCCTGTTTTATGCAAAGTTACTATTGATGAAAATATTAAAATAAGTACATGTAATTTCCATGTCAGTCAGCAAATTAGAATTTTATCAAATAATATATTATGTTAAAAGGTACTACATGTTGTGTATAGATGATTGCTGCCGAATGTAGTTTAACCCTTTACCACTTAGATACACTTTCAAATTGACTCATTTGAAGTCCATTTGAAAGTTAAATTAAATACAATACATTTCTTACTAGTTTTAAGTTTTAAAGGCTTCATTTCCAACCATGAGCCACTGATAAGCAGCAAACAGCATAAAACCTGAAGAGCCTGCGAGTTACTCGCAGGCTGTTCAGGTTGTATGATGGTTGCAAAAGCCATTTCCACTTTGCTTCTTATTTGGGAAAGGGTTAGCAACACCAAGAACATTACAAAAACATAACCTAGCGGAAATATAATTACAGAACAAGTTCATTTTTCTGGTATTATACATGATAGAAAAATGCTGTAGTATACTATCAATAACATAATGATTTCAGCACATTTTAAATATATTGCGTCAATAAATGGTATATAAAACTGTGTCCACTGGGATCTCTTTTATTTCAAGTGGCATGATATTAAGACACTTGATTGAGGTTTAAAAAATATATAAGCTAGATCTGTAATGTACGTTGCCATAGAGGTGACATTTACTCCTCTTTTGTTTTAAATGCAATCCTCCTTTTCTATCTTGTTCCCACGACATAATAACTCGATGGAACAAGTTAGCTATGTCGTGGGAATGACTTACTAAGTCGACATAAAACAATATACTGCACTCCTCTTTTATTTAGTTTTGCACTCCTCTGTTTTCTATATTGATTTTTCCCTGCACTAAGTAAGCCGTTCCCACCACATAGCTGACTCGTAACATTCCCACGAAAAATAAGTCGATCCCTTCAGTCGTTTAGCTGACAGGCCAATAACCACATTAGCTAAAACTATTTTTAGAGGACCAAAATACAAGATGCAAGGAATATACTAAAGCAAAGAATATTTAACAGTCATTTTGTTATACAAATTGTGTGAACCTCTTTTTGTGACCAGCTTATACAACTGCATTCAAATTTAAACCACTGTTGTAGAGAATATGCATTTACAACATTAGACATAAATTTACAAAACCTAAGTGACAAGCCCGTTCAGAATATAACATGTATAAGAAGTTTTTGGTCTGTCTAAGTGTTTAACCCTTTGCATGCTGGGAAATTTGTCGTCTGCTAAAATGTAATCTGCTGAATTTCTAAAATTAGCATTTTCTTCAAAGAATTTTCAAAGAATACTATCAGAATAGCAAACAGTTTGGATCCCGATGAAACGCCACGTTCTGTGGCGTCTCATCTGGATCCAAACTGTTTGCAAAGGCCTTTAAAATTCGGTTCCCGCACTGAAAGGGTTAAAAGGATGTGGTCCATGGAGTGTGGAATGTAATCTAGACTTCAGGATCATAACTAACATTAAGGATGTTAGTCAACATAAACAATTATAAACCTATTGGCTTTGCATGTTGGGGGCATTGATGGTGCATAGTATGTTGATACTTATAAAATCTACATAAACCATGTGACCCTTAACCATTCAGACCAAGTTTAATTTGACTAAGTTAAACAAAATATAGCATTTAGTGTCTATAAGCTTTTTCTAAGAATTAAAACGGTAACCTAAGTTTTTAATACACTTAACTTAGAATTGACAGTTTTTGTGATATTGCTATGATACAAATTCGGACCAATGAATCATAAGGGTAGCTTCTAAAGTTTCAACAATTTTTGCGTTACCTTTAACCTGTTGACCAGTTTTTATATCCATTGACCCAAATTTTACCGAGACCTAAATATTTTTCAGATAAACAGTTTTATTTCTATAGTGAAATTATGTGCATGAATTCGCTTGGAATATGTTTTAATTTGCCATATCTTAATGTCGGAGTTTGCTTCACTAGATCTGTACTGTAACTGTGATCTACTTTTAGTGATTTTTTTCACCCAATTGGGAAGGGGTCCGGTACACATGCCCTTGAGAATTTTTCGCGTCATGAAATCATCAGATTGGGAAAAAATGAGTCGCAAAATCTTCCAATTGGGAAAATCAAGTTGTGAATTGTACCAATTGAACAATGGTATTTTAATGAATTTGCCTACACCATCTTAAACTTGTACAACTGTTTCCAGTGTTTCATGGGCACCATTGCTCGGTGCATGACTTTGTCATCAACAGTCTTAAGTATCATAGGACTTGTACCAATAGCTTCGTCATGTTCGTCGTCAATCTGCATTTGGCTACTGTCATCTTGGACAATATTTGTTGCAATTTGTGTGTGGTGTTGTCATGAAAACACATTTATTTATGCAAGATCATGAACAAAGTCCCAAAAATATCAAAAGTGTGAAATTTTAGTCACAATCTCCTCAAAATGTTACAAACAATAGTAACATAGAAATTGTAAAATTATGTTTCTATGCATAGATATAGTACAATATTATCATACTTTCTTTGGCTGGGCACTTTTGCTTTCAAAAAATAAAATCATATATCATATGAGCAACATTATTCTGACAGGTTAACTACATGTATTGTCAATGATCCATAGTCAATACTTTTGACAAACACTAAAATGTTGTCTATGTTATGTCTATTGTTTGGTTTGACACATTAGTAATACATTGAATTTAGTTATCTTGTGAAAAATATGAGCCATATACTGTTTCCAAGTTTAAACCCTTTGTCAATAACTATTGTTCCATGTCACATGCCTGCAGGATCCCCTACAAATCATAAATACTTACAATGTCTGAAATGTTAAAAGGATCTTTTCACGTTTTGGTAAATTGACAAAATTGAAAAAAGTTGTTTCAGATTCGCAAAGTTACGTTTTATTTTATTATATTTGTGAGGAAACAGTAATACTGAACATTAACCATGGTCTAATATAGCCATTATATGCATCTTTTCACAAATTAACAAGATGCGTTTGTGAAACACAATGTCCCCCTATATGACGTTTGACCTTGTAGGATGACCTTGACCTTGACCCTTCACCACTCAAAATGTGCAGCTCCATGAGATACACATGCATTTCAAACATAAAATTGCTACCTTCAATATTGCAGAAGTGACATTACATGAGCAATTTTGACCCATATATTTGACCTTGAAGGATGACCTTGACCTTTCACCGCTCAAAATGTGCAGCTCCATGAGATACACATGCACGCCAAATATCAAGTTGCTATCTTCAATATTGCAAAAGTATGAATAAAATAAGCGATTTGGGCCACATATATTTGACCTCTGACCTTGTAGGATGACCTTGACCTTGACCTTTCACCACTCAAATTGTGCAGCTCCATGAGATACACATGCATGCCAAATATCAAGTTGCTATCTTCAATATTTCAAAAGTATTAATAAAATAAGTGATTTTGGCCACAAATATTTGACCTCTGACCTTGAAGGATGACCTTGACCTTGACCTTTCACCACTCAAAATGTGCAGCTCCATGAGATACTCATGCATGCCAAATATCAAGTTGCTATCTTCAATATTGCAAAAATATTCATAAAATGAGCGATTTTGGCCACATATATTTGACCTCTGACCTTGAAGGATGACCTTGACCTTGACCTTTTACCACTCAAAATGTGCAGCTCCATGAGATACACATGCATGCCAAATATGAAGCTGCTATCTTAAATATAGCAAAAGTTATTGCAAAATGTTAAAGTTCGCGCAAACCAACCAACCAACAGACCAACCAACGGACCAACAGACCAACAGACGGGGCAAAAACAATATGTCCCCCACTACTATAGTGAGGGACATAAAAACCTGAAAATTATAAAGCTTTGCAACGCGAAACGATTGAATAATTTGGAGAGTTCAGTTGTTGTTGTTTAATTTTGTGAATCTAGAAGATTGCTTGTATAAAGTATAATATACACCTCTTATCTACACTTGACAGGATGGCTGAGCGGTCTAATTGGTTTTTACTACAGGACTCAAGGGGTCACCGGTTGGAGCCGTGTAACGGGCTACTTTTTTCCTTATTTTAAATTTTATTCTTGATTTTTTACTGGAGCTTTTTAGATCCAATATTTACATTTATCAATATAAAGCATTTAATGACAAACTTCCAAACATGCTAAAATCTGTGAAAAGGCCCTTTTAATGCATTTCATGAAAATGCAATTTAATCAATTTGAAAAGAAATGATTCAAACAATATTTAAACTTATAAATGGATAAGAATACAAAATCAACTCCTAACTGCTGCACTTGTCTCGCTATCGGTCATCACTACATTAATTACTTATGCCTTTTCCGTGTCGTCACATGATCTTTCTTATTCGATGCTATTCCCCTTGTAAAAGTGCATGCTTTAATCTTACCGTAATTTCTTTAGAGTGAATCTAGACTGACATTTTTTATCAAAGGATCTCAAGTTTTACTATATGATTTTCTTATGGTTTAATGCAATGGTGTGGTTTATAAGCCGTGCTTACATTACAACACTGGTTTCACCAGTTATAAACTTGTTATTCCTTACTGACAGACAGATGGACAGACTGATAGGCGGACTGATAAACTGACGCACGGACTATGTCAAAACTATATCACTCCGCCTTGTGCATTTAAACAAGTATGGCCTGTTACCTGAGTAGGAAACCCAATTTGCAAAATCAGAAATACAAACAAAAAACAGTAACATATATTGCGCTTTTGAATGTAAAATGTATGTATGTTTTTGACAGTGTTAAGCTTAAAAGTTCATGTCAAACAGTTTAGAAAGGCTGTTTTTTTGTAACACATTGTGAATATATATTTGAACTGTAAAATGCTTGCATCAAAATTGTGAGATGGCTGACCCAGGCCACAATCAAAGACGTTAAAAAGGCCCTACAACATTTTCATGGTTTTGATTGCAGAATAACTCCATGATTTATTGCAGTGTAGCCACATGATTTATCCCAAAACATCCTTTAATTTTATACTTTGTCTACAGTAAATAGGTGGTGGTGGTGGTAGAGTGATAATTAATGAAAGCAAAGATAAAAATGATAATGTTAATTGCAGTTGAATTTTAAATTTGTTAAAATTCACTTAAGACTATAATTTAGACCATAACGTTTGGTATGTTTGCTGCAAATCTATTGGTTATAAGATATAACAGCCTTTTCTAATTGGCTGAATTCAAATACAGAAAGTTTACCTGTTAGATTGAAACATGAAACATGGTGGATAATGTACTGGTTTAACTTGTTAAAATAAAGTTAAAGAAATTTAACAAACAGAAGAGTTCATTAGTTTTTCCATTAAAAACACTTTCTTAAAATACTTATGTATTTATATCATTTGGAAAGTGACATGAAATATTGCTAAAAAGTGATGCATACAGTGTTTGAACAGTCTGTCTAGGAATAGAACAACAACTGAAGGTTTGTGATTTTTATTATTTCTAAATATTCCTTTAAATTTAATCTTCTTATGACATTATTGTAGACCTTTTTATGTGATATTTGAGGTTTTAGTATGGCAAATATTAGTTTAAAAGCAGCTGTCACCCAAATTTTCACTTAGTGGAGTTTGCAGGTTGAAAAAGGAAGTAATAAGACCTATGTGGAGAAATTAATAATGTTGAATGTAGTATCGGAATTTTATCATGCAAGGTTATGGAACTGCAGGCTAAGGAAGTTTTGTACTGTGCATGTTGAGCACTCAATGCTCATTAATGGTGTTTATGTTTATTATTATCCCCCGCCATAGGCGGAGGGATATTGTTTTGGTGTTGTCTGTCCGTCCTTCCATCCTTCCGTCTGTCCGTCTTTCCATCCGTTCGTAGCCATATCTTGGAAGTGCTTTGGCAGATTTCACTGAAACTTGGTATGAGTATGTATATGGATAAGAGGATGATGCATGCCAAATGGCATTGTACACCAATAGTTAATAACAGAGTTATGGCCCTTTGTATCTTGAAAAAATGCTTTTTTGTGTGTCCAAGGCCATATCCTGGAAGTGCTTTGGCGGATTTCATTGAAACCTGGTTCGAGTATATATATGGATAAGAGGATGATGCACGCCAAATGGAATTGTACACCATCTGTTAAAAATGGGGTTATGGCCCTTTGTATCTTTAAAAAATGCTTGTTTGAGTGTCAAATATAATACTTATGTGTCCAGAAGCATGTTGGCGGGGGATATCAATTCAACGTATTTGCTTGTAAATAAAAAATTAAACCAATGGCATTGGTTTTTAGGTATCTTGAGTGTGCATTATCATACCAATAGAATTACACATCATTCTAATTATAGCAATAATAAATTTGTACTAATCATACCAACAAATTAAGTTATGCTTAGTGCTTTGCGATGTATTCACTTCGTTTTTAGTTCTCTTTCTAAAGACCATTTAACAACTTAAAAATTAAAACAATTCATGAATTAAATTCCCTACACATTTTCATTATGTGCTTTAATTAACATTGACCAGTTGATGGAAGATACTGCAGAGTTTGGCAGGGAAATAATCCAACAGCAAAGCGGCTCTTTAAGCGCATTTACCTCTAGAGGACTTACAGGGCCACAAATTCATGGTAAATATTGTCATGCCCTGGGCTAGATAAGTTATTTAATATTAACCACCTGAAAGTATTTTGTCTTTTTGGAATTCAATATATTGGTCTAAGTCAGTTACACTTTTCTGGATCCTGGGATAACTTTAAAAGTTCTAAGTATTTTTTCATGAAACTTGAAACATGAACAGATGACAATAAGGACATTTTGCACATCATTTCATGTTGTTTATAATGCAAGAATTCTGGTTGCTATGGCAACAAATATATTTAACAAACTTAAAATAGTGAAGTTTAACAGGTAGGGGACCATATTGCTTTGCAATCTCTTGTTATAGTTTGAATGTAAATAACTCTTTGCTTTAGACATTTTTATGATTTTTTATTCTGTAGAGCACATGTGAGCAGTATACAATGTACCTCATACCAAAAAGGACCCGGAGGCAGTGACTGGTGTTCAATATTCTCAGAAGAAAAGGAAAATGGCAGTGGAAGACTTGGACAAACATTTTTTTAAACTAGCCTCTGTGTTAAGCCTGGCAGTCTGTGGCTGGTGACATGTTTATTTTGGTTACTTCTTGTATAAAAAAGACCAGTTATTTATTTTGTGAATTGTATTTTGTGTTTGTTTTTTGTCTTACTTTATTTGTTTTTTTTTTAATTTAGGAATTTGAAACTTGGATAATTGAATTAAGTCCGTGTTCAACAGTACTGAGCATAGTATAATAAATAACAAATTTACAACAGTTGTTAATTTGTTATGTATTATTATTAACTATGCTCAGTACTTGAATACTGGCTGTCTGCATGGGAATTTGTTTTCTAGAAAGTTGGTTTCAGACTTAAATATTTGAAGTTAACCTTCGGAACTTTTCTAGAATTGTACTGGAACACATCAACTAGAACTGAACTTCTGTTATCATACTGAAAGTGTTCTAGAATTAATAAGGAACAGTTGTTGAATATTAAAATTTATGAGAAAAAACTCTAGAACAATTGTGCGTGATGTGTGTGTTCATGTAATTGTGTGTGTTTATGAACATATGTGAGAAAGGAAGTATACTTGTCATAAGAGAAATGTAAAATTCTACTTCTATGTTTTATATTGTGCCTTTTATAAGTTTTTCTTTTCTCACCTGTATATGCGTGCATGTTTATGGATGTGTTTTTGAATGTGTGCATGCATGCCTGTGGTTAAGAGAGTTGGTACTTTATGAAAATATAAAACCACTCATTTTTGAATATGTACTGTGACTGCATGTGTGTGGTTAATGATTGATGCCAGATCTTGTTCTTGTTTAACTTCTATGATGAAACCTTTAGTTACATTCACATTTGTTTATCAAAATCAATAAAATGCCTTTGATCTATAATCTGTTGTTTTTTTTCTATTTTATTCCAGCTTTTTATTAAATTCCATAGCTTTTCACGGAATTCCATGGCATTCTATGGAATTCCACGGCATTCTATGGAATTCCAAGGCGTTCTATGGAATTCCACGGCGTTCTATGGAATTCCACGGCATTCTATGGAATTCCACGGCATTCTATGGAATTCCACGGCATTCTATGGAATTCTACAGCATTATATGGAATGCCACGGAATTCTATGGAATTCCACGGCATTTTATGGAATTCCATCCCATATCAAGTCTCCCTTCTGTTTTTTTCACTTCTCCATTGATTGCATGGAATCGGATGGAAAGTTAGTGCCAATACTCCACGGAATTCCATCTAACGATTTCCATAGAATTCCATATGATTCCACGGCAGATCTACAGACGGATGAAGTTTCATGATCCTAGGCATATGTGTTCTTGAGTTATCATCCGAAAACCATTTTCCTATTTCGGGTCACCGTGACCTTGACCTTTGACCTAGTGACCTCAAAATCAATAGGTTCATCTGGAAGTCATGATCAATCTACCTATGAAAATTCATGATCCTAAGTGTATGCGTTCTTGAGTTATCATCCGGAAACCATTTTACTATTTTGGGTCACCGTGACCTTGACCTTTGACCGAGTGACCTCAAAATCAATAGGGGTCATCTGCGAGTCATGATCAATCTACCCATGAAGTTTCATGATCCTAGGCGTATGCGTTCTTGAGTTATCATCCGGAAACCATTTTACTATTTCTGGTCACCGTGAAGTTGACCTTCGACATATTGACCTCAAAATAAATAGGGGTCATCTGCGAGTCATGATCAATGTACCTATGAAGTTTCATGATCCTAGGCCTAAGCGTTCTTGAGTTATCATCTGACAACCACCTGGTGGACGGACGGACCGACCGACAGACCGACCGATCGACAGACAGACGGACATGAGCAAAGCAATATACCCCCTCTTCTTTGAAGGGGGGCATAAACATTTGAAATTAATGTTGTAAATTTCATGCTTATAACTCATTTCATCCTATTTCAAGAATTAAATCACCCTATTTTTCAAAGTCAATGGATGAAAACCCTATTTCCCAAATCATAATCTGGAGCACTGCTTCCATATTGCAATTACTTAAACACTTTGAAATTGCATAGCTACGCAAGCATCCATAATTCTAACTATTGACTTAACATCCTGCACCTTGCAGATATTGTTAATTGTTGGTGTGAAATCTACTTATGTTGACATGGAAGGCAGATGCAAAAAACATGAACATGCGAAAAACATAAACATGCGCAATTATATCTGCCACTAATTTACTCGCTGAATACAATTGTGGTAAGAAATCTAGGTCAAAACCTCTGGATAAGACAGCTGCAGTACAACACAGGGTCAACACACATCCTTGTTGACTGCAAGTACTTAGAGAGTGGATTGGTGGGAAAAGCTTTTAATTAGGATTGCATCCGCTTTCTGAATAAGTGCCTCTTGACTCTTGAAAACATGTAGAATATTATTAAGCACAAATCTTTCACCATCACATGATAAAGATACATAATTATGTATCTTGACAATCTATTATACAAATTACCATGTGAGCTGGTAGGGTGTTAATAGTTAAGCAGGACTTTTAACAAACATGATGAGACAGCATACTTGCACAAGAAACAGCTTTTAAGATACGCTGTATAGATCAGTATGGTACTGTCTGTAATTGGTCACTAGCCTTTAATAGATAAAATACACAATTTTGGATAGAATTGCAATTGTATAATTTAATATGAAAAACTAGACATATCATGTGCACTGTGACCAATGTGTTACAATTGTCATGATTTAAGATAAGCAAAAAACTAAAAACCTGATAGTATTAATCCAGGCCATTTAGGCCTGACTGGCCTTGAAGTTATACAAGAAAAGACAAAAGGGCGATAAAGGTCCTATGGCGCTTATCTAAGACTTTATGGAACTTAAGAATTATGAGCAGGGATTTTTCGCAAGGTTTACCAAAACATGTTTAAAGAAAACTGCCCAATCATCTGGCAGCCATTTTTTGAAAACAAAAATCATGCCAAGAAATAATAATAGCACAATTTCTTTTCATGTGTTTATAAACTTTAACAATGAGTGTGTTATGGTAAACAAATGTGACTGCTGGAGTCGTCATTTTGTATTCCTATTGCCAAAAAAAAGCGGCTGTGCCTCATTGCAGTTTTTGTTTTTTTTAACAGACAGGAACCGAATTTCACTAAGCCAATAAATAATTATATTTCATCTAGATAATTAACTAACAACACCCTAATGCAGTTTTAGTGTCACAAAAATCCAATAAATGGTTTTCTGTAAAATCATAGTATTGAGCAAACATGTATGTTAACAATCTTTGAATTATCCTATGTTAAATATGAAATAAGTGGTTGCATTTTATTCTTAAAGGGGCATATTTACGTTTTGGCAATTTCACACAATTTACAAAAATTGTTTCAGATTCGCAAATGTTCGTTGAAGTTATGATATTTGTGAGGAAACAGTAATACTGAACATTTACCATGCTCTAAAATATCCATTATATGCATCTATAATGCGTTGCAACGCGAAACGATTGAATAATTTAGAGTTCTGTTGGTGTTGTTAAACAGTACAGGCACCGTGTACTTAAACAAATGCCACTCGCCGCAGTGTTCATTTCACTGTGTTCGCTTACCTATTAAACACCGCGATGGGTGTTCAGATCAAATGTTGCGGGGGCCGTTAGCGATAAGGCAAACACCGCGGACCCATAATATCTACAGCGGTGTTCATCGTGTTCGCTTTAAATAAAATAATTGAACAGGAACATAATGAATTGATCCCTTTTATTTAAAAGTGATAATTAATAATGTATTTCACACCCATGCCCATGACAGTGTTTTCTGTCTTTTTAAACACCGTGTTCGCACCTAGCTGTAGGATACCGCACCTGCCATGGAGGAGTGTTAATTGAGTGTTTGATTATTCAGTGAACAGTTTGAAGCCATGGAGAACTCATAACTGATTGTAGTAATCGTATTATCCCGAGTCCTTGGTTCCCCAATACATACGTGTCATCTGCAACTTTTCCTATCTTTATCCATTACTCGATAATCCCATATATGCCCAATTTCCATGTTTAAAATCAAATAATGGGTGGGTAATATACACGATAAGAGTCATAAACACAAACGTTTGCAATTTTTGAAAGTATCAAACAAATTTCGGCATATGATTCTATTTAAAAATTTGATGAAATAAGCGCCCAATCAGGACAGGTATATTGCAAAATGCGTACATCATCTGACACTGTTTGCACGCGTCGTGTACAGCTATTTAAGGTTACAATTTCTACATGAAATAAATGAATTTCTTTGTCCAGAAAAAGCGCGCACAAATTGGCGTGGGTGTATTCATTTGTAAATAAAAAATTGTAGCGGGTACAACATTGAGATTAAATTTCCCTTAAAAGTTTAGTTGTGAATTTCAACTAAAGTACTGGGATATCTCGCGAATCATTTGGTATTGACATTTCCTCTTAATAAAATATAAAACCACATCGTTACCATTACGCTGTATTCATTATTGAAACAATTATTGTATAATGTATACTGACTGCACACAAGTGTCGCAACATACTGATGCGATACGTAAATTCGAACAGTACTTAATTCGGACACAAGTAAATAAATGATTTAATACTCTCTTGATTTCTTTGAAACTCAATATTTGTTGTTAAAAAGGGCAATTGCATTGATTTACACAATAAGATTTAATGGTATTGATCTTATAAGCGCTTTATTTACTTTTTCGACTTTACGTACTGTCCGTTTTTAAGTACGCATACATGTTTACATACGTGTAATATCTACATGTAGTATATGATTTTTTTTTTGTACATTTACATTTAAAACGCGGTCAGGCGTTTTTGTTTAAGTACACGGTGCCTGTACTGTATTGTGTGACACAACGAGGATTGCTTATATTAAGCATAAAATACTTCAGTCAATATATCAACAAGGATGGCCGAGTGGTCTAAGTGTTAGACTTTTACTCCAGGGGTCAGTGGTTTGAGCCCAGTTAAGGGTCACTTTTTTACTGGAACTGTTAGACTTTTACTCCAGGGGTCAGTGGTTGGAGCCCAGTTAAGGGTCACTTTTTACTGGAACTTTCTAGATCAAATGTTTGCATTTATCAATATAAAACTTTTAATGACAAACTACAATCAGGGTTGTCATTATGATTGTAAACAAAGGATTATTTTGGAAAAGTAACTGATTGGGCTGGGGGTCAAGGGGCCGCCTAGGCCCCCTTGTAGGTCCAGGGCAAGGCTCTGTTAGGGGGTCAGGGGGGCGAAGCCCCCCGACCGAAAACGAATTATAGACATTTTAGGGACAAAATACTGCTATTCTCAGAGCATAAAAAAGTTAATGATGTCTAAAAAGAACAGAAAATTTTAAGATTTTCACATTTTTAGTATACTGTACAATGTAAAAACATATTATATTGATATATCTTTGCATGTTTCAATTCTATCAATTACCCGATAATTCAGTATTATTACGATTTCTTTTTTTTCAAAACCAAATTACGGCCAATATTGACGATGAATGTCGTCCGCCATTTAACGCAAGTGCATATACAAATTGAATTGTTGGATTGGGGAATTCCAGTTGAACATGAGTGAATCACGTGACGCGATTTGAGAGCATTGAGAACAGTTTTATAATTCACAATAATGGCGACGAGGATGAGATTTTATCTTGGTAGAAAATCGAAGAGCATTTTTTAATATGTGGAAAAATTTTCTTTAACTAAGAAAACTAGTTCATTACGCTCTACAGTGCTACATTCGTTGAAATACGGTCAGTAATAATCTGTGAAATGTACAGCTATTTGATACAGTTTCACGTGGGGTCGGCGTGTATTCGGCTGCCTGAGCGCTGATTGGTTGACGTGCTTACCAAGAAGAATTTGATTGACAGCTGGAAAAATCAATATTGGCCACTCGCTGAGAAATTCATTGAAAACAGTAGTTCTTAGGCCGAGTAAACGGACTGACTGAATGACCGGGTGTAGCTCTACTTTACTACTTTTATTCCTCGTCAATTATTGTCGGTTTGCGTGATCAAAACTTCCGATCACAATTTTAAAGATTCGGGAAAAACAACCGATTTTCTGGCGATTTTAACCGATGAATTCGATCGGCAATCGGTTAATAATGACAACCCTTACAATATCTGCCAAAATCTGTGAAAACTCCCCTATACAGATCAGTATATGCTTAATCTGATATTTTGTGTTTTTTTTATATAATGCTCTATTGAATAAGAGCGTTGCGTTTCTCACAGATCTGGTAATGAATGTAAAAGTAACAAGAGCTGTCACCATAGGATGACATATGCCCCCTGTAAACGCTTTGATAGAAGTTATAGCATTTTTCGAAACCTAAACGCAGATTTCGAAACCTTAATGTGGACCCTAAGTTCAAAGTCAAGGTCACAGGGGTCAAAATTTGTGTGCGTATGGAAAGGCCTTGTCCATATAAACATGCATACCAAATATGAAGGTTATATCTCAAGGGACATAGAAGTTATGAGCATTTTTCAAAACCTAAACGCAAAGTGTGCCGGAAAGAGGGACACATGGACAGACAGACAGACAGTCAGATCACTATATGACCCCTTTTCTTCGAAAGGGGGCATAAAAATGAAGGTCTAAGGTGTCCTTGCAATTGTCCAAAGACAAACACCCTTGCATGAAACAAAGCTTGTCAACAATCATAATTGATGCAAGATAAAATATATCATTGATGGTTACTCTCAAACAGACAGACAATGAATGGACAGTGAATGGAAATAAAACATAAGGCAATGCCAGGAGCATGGATATTGACAACTATAATTAAAACAAAATGGCCTGAGTGAAAGATTTAAATACAACATGAGGTAAACGTCAAAGTGAAAATAAAGATGGATAAATTTGGTGTGACAAGATTATAAACCTTCTGACTGAGTTCAAGTCCCAAATTTGGTCAATGTCATAGTCAAGACGAGGCAGGTGATTTTCGTGCATTGAGAGTGTTCATAACATCCATGTAAGTATTTAAGCATTGCAGGACGCGTAAATGATGGAATTCATGAAATTTAGCTAACCCTTTCCCATTCTAATGATTAGCAAATGGCTATGCACAAACAGCATAAAACCAGAACAGCCTGCGAGTAACTGCGATTAAGAGGTTTTTATGCTGGTTGCTGCTAATCAGTATCTAAGGGCTGGAAATGAGGCCTTTAAAACTTGCATCTAGTTAGATAGGTATTTAATTTAATATATGTATATAAGCAGGGTTTGACATTAACTTTTTTTACAGCAAGACCGTCGGACCAGCTCCTCTTAAAATGTACTAGCCCGAAACTGATGTCTACTAGACCATAAATGACATAGCAAATTAACACAATTGTGTCATGTTATTGTTTAATCAGGATTTATCAGTAAATAATCAGTGAACACCAGATTTTTTTGATGCATAGAGTAAAACAATAAAATAAAACTTTTTTGTGAGCTTTTCTTCGTCAAATTCAAAACTGACTCGATTTTCCATGTAGAATAAAATTGACGTTTTCTTGTTTCTTCATATTTACGTTTCGTGTAAGTTTAAGCGTCAGATTCTTTTTTATTAACTGATTTGTCGGATGTAAATCCGAACTTGAACAAAGCCATTCTTTAAAAATCATTAATATTCATTACAACTTATCCAATGGAAACAAGCAATTTCTGCAGGAAGCTCTCCTTTACGTCTAAAAATAGCGATGAACCATGTGAATTCTCCGCGTTTATAGTCTTAAAGTTTATTTAAATACGCTAGTTTTGTTTTAATGTAAATTACAGAAACGAGAGTAATTTTACACATTAAAAATAAACCCTTCTCAAAATAAAATACACTTTTTAACAAAATACGCTTTAAAAAGTGTATTTTTTCTGCATTTTTACCAAAAAGTGTATTTTTTCTGCATTTTTTTCATAATTAAGTGCACTAAAGTGCATTTTTTCTGTATTTTCATTATCTTTAAGTGTATTTTACTGTACTTTAAGTGTATCTTCTGTAGACAAAGTGCATCTTTTTATGCAATAAGTGCATTTTTTCAATGAAGTGCATTTTTTGTGCATATTAGTGTATCTTCTGATTTGCAAAAAAAATATTCTTTCTGTACAAGTGTAGTTTTAGTGCATCTTCATAAAAAAGAGCAACACTATAGCAAATAACTGAAGTTAAAGGACAGAGATATAGTGTTTAATAGGAGGATTGTACTGAATTCTTTTTTATCTTCACATAATGTTTATGGTCTTATTATTACAATTTGTCTGCTCATAAAATATGTGAATCAGTAGAGCAGCTTTTAAAGGGAAAAGTACAACTAAATCAGGCTGTGGGTAAATAATTAAAAATATTGAAAGTGTCAAAAAAATTATGTGGGCTTGCCAGAATCAATTATATCTTCACAACATAAAAAACAAGTATTTGAACTTTCTTACACTGATATTTAACCCCAATTCAATTAATGTCTACCACATTGACTATTAACATACATTTTAAAAGACAATTTAAATAATATTTATAATATTATATTTATTTCCTAACACCATTCAGTATGTTATATTGAAATATTCACAATTAAATATAATATGCTAAGTGTGCTGTGTATTATTCAATAAATATCAGATAAGATCAGGATCAGATAAGAGATCAATTAGCATCATAAACACTAATCCCTATCAGTGCTCCATCTAGCCAAAACAATGGGGTGTTTATAGAATTTTGATTGGTTCTGGGACCATCTATTTGAAAACAAACCACTTTTGATTGGTTGGAGCACAGCAAGTTATTTGGAGCACAGAAAGTTATTTTTGTAAACAATTTGGTTTCAGCAACTTAAATTGAGCTAAATTTTTAGGTATAATTCAGCAACATTAATTCTAGTGTCAAATGTCTTGAAATTCTTCCAGCACATGAACTATTGTGTGATGAAAACAATGTGTATTTACTACAATGTGTAAATCAACTATAAGTTTGTTGCAAAGAAGATTCAAAGTGGGTGGTTAAAGTGATCAACAACTGCCGTTTTTGTTTTTTTTGAATGCTTAAGAACAGCTGTAACAGGTTTGTATTTTCATTTCTGCATCTCTTTTTAATTAAATTAATTATGATCATTATCATATTTATGTATTGTCACTGGGAAATGTAACTGGATGAGTAAATGTAATGCAATTTTAAGGAAAAAAACACCATTTGAATTATTATGGCTGTATTTTATGGTTATTGTCATCTTAAAATTTATTTATACCTATTTCTTGTCATTAATGAACAGATTTCTTTCCCCCATATTTAATCAGAACTTTAATATTTTATATTTGAAGGTTAAACCCCAAGGTGAAATTTACATTGATCGGAAGATCCATTGGACAGAATGTGCATCATCGCCTGCCAAAAAAGGGAGCAAAAAGGGGACTACCTGATGTATGGACATGTATACCAGGCCAACTTGAGGGGAACAGGAGTGGGAAACCGTGCCCTGTAGCTTGTCCTTGACCAAGAAAAGATGGATTTGTTGAGAGGTAAAACTATATAATAAAGGTTATTGCAATTCAAAGACGTCACACTTCCGACCAGTCCACACAGCCAAAGGAGACCACATATATTAGTACATTTATTAACAGTATTTTCTATCAAACGTAATTTCTTTAAATTATTTATGAAAAGCGTTAAGTCACATGTGATCACGAGATTAAAATTGCAAAAATAAAAAAACAAAAACAACAAGCCAACAAACTTGTTTTGATTTAAATTTATGATATTTATAGCAACTGTTGAACAAGATTACCATAACAGCAATATTTAACACTTACATTATAAAATATCTTTCAGGACCTGATCTCAAATGAGATCATGCACGAGAAGCGCCTCGCAGACCATGACAGTAGTATTCAGACCTGATCAGCTGGTGAAGTGCTCTGTAAAGGGTTGTTTATGAATGCATTCTTTGTAAGGAACAGTGTATAACAACAAATATAGTGACAGGGGCTAAGCTGCTAAATATTGTCAGCATGTATGCAGTGATTTTCTTTGAAAATTCAAAACAACCTGTACGTACTGGCTCTCAGAAGGGCATGTTTTAGCGCAATAATGAACAAAAAAAGGAAGATCTTAAAAATAAGGTATAGATTTATATAAATTTCATGAATACTGTTCATTTATCATATATTAGGATCCAGAATGTGATTGAATTAAATGTGCTGCTTTTGTCCATATTAAAAAGGGATTTGGAATTAATGTAATATATAAAAATCTAGTAAATGATAGGGAAAACATTTCAGCTTAAGGAGGGGATATCTTTAATATTTTTGAAGTGGAAACCACCTGTATTTAGCTGTTAATCAGTTACCGATAATCAGAGGGGAGAAAAATCACTGGTATGAGCTTGATATTTTCAATTGTTAATTCCAGATAGGCAATAGCCCGTTTGAATCCTCTCTTTTATGTAGATATGTAACATTTGTTTTTGTTTTTTAAGGTTTAACATTCTAATAAAAGTGTGTATTTATCTATTGAATTGTACTTTTTGTTTTTTATGTAAGTGTTTACACTAACCTTTCATTTAAAGAATGAATGCTGACTTCAAAATGCTGGGATTTTTTTTAAATTTGGTTAATTTTTAAGCATATTAATTTGAAGTGATGAAAAGTACACTTGAGCGTATAATGCGCTTAAAAAATTCACTTCCAACACTTCAAAAAGTGTATCATTTGTATGACTGAAAATGCACTCAAGTGTATTAATGCGCTTAAAAATTCACTTTTAATATTGTAAGGTGTATTATTTGTATGGCCGGGAATGCACTCAAGTGTATTAATGCGCTTAAAAAAATTCACTTTCAATTTTGTAAGGTGTATTATTTGTATCAGTGGAAATGCACTCAAGTGTATTAATGCGCTTACAAAAATTCACTTTGAATACTCAATGAAGTGTATTATTTGTATGACTGGAAATGCACTCAAGTGTATTAATGCACTTAAATAATTTGCTTTTGATTCTGTAATGTATATTATTTGAATGACTGGAAATGCACTCAAGTGTATTAATGAGCTTTAAAAAATTTACTTTGACCATGAAGTGTATTATTTGTATGTCTTAAAATACACTCAAGTGTATAAATGCACTTAAAAATAAACTTAAGCACACTTATTATCATAATAAACGCACTTAAGTGTATTATTTCGTGGAAAAAAATACACTAAAATGTATAAACACACTAGTAAAAAGTGTGTTTTTTTAACAGATTAAAATGCACTTGTTAAGCAAAAAATACGGTGCCAATAACATGCGCATTAAATGCGCATTTAATGTGCATTTAATGCGCATTAAATGCGCATTTAGTGCACTTTTTCAAGAAGGGAAGGCTTTCACAGCAGTTAGCAGGGCCGGATCCAGAGAGGACCCAGTTGGGGGGGCACAAGAGTTGTTGCGCATATCTAGGGGGGTCCGGCATGCCCCCCCCCGGAAAATTTTTGGTTCCTAGATCGTCTGTGGTGCGTTTTTGGACTATTTCCTGAGCAAAATAAAGACTATTTTTATACTTTATAATGGTGCTTTCAACATAAAGAAGTATAAGAAAATGCTGTGTATATATAATGTTAATTTTTTATTTCCAATTGTGATTGGCATTCAATTGTTCAACAAGTAACAAATACAAAGAAACAAAAAAATCACAATGTTCAAACTGTTATCAGGAAAATGTACAAGCAATCACTCTCTTTAACTTAACACAAGTCATTGTCTTCATTGCTTAAATCAGACTCCAAAATACAAGGCAGTTTCATTTTTCTTGGATTCTGTCTTTCAAATTGCTTGACAATGTCACTAACATTCACATCAATGTCCCTGTGCACTGACATCAGACACAGACCAGTGAGTCTTTCTTCCCCCATTGTTGAACGACAGCTTGTTTTTACATTCCCTAACGTTGAAATGCTCATTTCGCATTCACAGCTTGTCACTGGAAATGTTGCTGTAATTTTTAATATTGTATAAATGTTTGGGAAAATCTGTCTATTGCATGCTTTTAATGCAGCACTTAATGTTGAAGGGGGGTTGGGATTATTTACCCACTTACACCTCCAGCACTCAATGTCTGCCTGAAGTGTTCCTGGTGAAGGGAGGTCATCTAAGTAGTACTCCAGACTGGTGTTGTCCAGGTCCTGTCTTACTGGTGGAATAAGGAGGAGTGCAGAAGAAGCCCTCTCATGAAGCGTTGTGAAACGCTCACTAAACTGCTGCAGCAGGTGGTCCAGGAATGGAATGGTTAAAACCCTCTTGTAGTATGTTTCTGGAGTGTCTGCTGGGATGTTGATTCTTTGTGTCTGTCTGCCACATCGCCTTGGGATTGAAGGGTCCACTCCGACAGCTTTGGCTACAGCCACAGCCTCCTCATACAGACAGCCATGAAAATTATATTTAGATTTAGATTTTGCATCTTTCCAGTCCCTGAAAGGGCTGTTGGTTAGAGCACCACGAGTTCCATCTGAGAAGGCCACACAATATCTACAGAATGCCCCATCTGTCTTTGCACTGTACACAAGACCAGGATACAAAGTGAGCCAATTTTGAACAAAACTTCTGTTCTTTGAACCAAATTTTGTGGCTGGAAATGTTGCTGGCACTGGCCAAAATGTAGTTAAAAGCGCAAACCTTTGATGTAGGGGGCTGGCAGCTTTAACCTCAGCTGGTTGGTTGGCTCTTACAGTCATGTTCATGATGTGTTCTGAAACAAAAAAAGATTTTTAGAAATGCAAAATTCAGTTAAATTTACTTTGCAAATATATTAATTTTCAAAATATTTAATTATACTGTTGGTCCGATTATTATTTCAATAACCATTGTTTATATTAAGCGTGATAAAATATGTATGTTATTAATTGAAAATTCAAATGTTGAAAAAGTGCATAAAATATTCCATCAAGTTCAATTACTGTCATTAAATTAATTTCTACAATGCTTATATAGAGCAGAACATGCATATTTAATTGAATTGTCTTATTTATCATACTATCAGTATAAAGAAAGTTGTTAATAAATTTAAACTTTTTGTTCTTTCATTGCAATATTTTAGAGTTAAGAATTTAACAAACTAAATAAACATAACACAATTAATGGATTATAATACCAAAATATTTTTTTATAAATTCTCACCTTAGGCTCAATAACTTTGGCTCCGAGTCTGTCTCTGTGTTTTTTGGATGGACCAAAAATCGATCCAGCGTTGTTGCCTTTCGCTTCATTGTGATGAAGACAATGATGTGAAACGCTGTATTATATACCGCAAGAAACGTCTCCATATATAACGTCCCCATGGTTATGACAATACACTGTTAATTGGTATACTTGCCTTCAAAACAACGTTCAAGATCAACCAGACGCTTATTGAATGTAAATGACAGACGCTCAATGTTATCTAGACGCTTTAAATCTACGGCCGCCAAGAGTTTTTGCTACGGTGATAATTGAGTGTTAACGTCTAAAAGGTGCCCCCTGTGGATAGTAGACGGTAAGGTTGTTAAGATGAAAAGCAGGGAGGGAAGGCACTTCCTTTGTCGGAAATCGAGGTAATCAGAACATCTGGCCATGTTGGTTTCACAAACACACACAAATAAAAAAAATTGTCTTCAGCCCCTGGGGGGGCATGTGCCCCTAAATCCGTGCCTGGTTAGTTATAGTTATATGAATCAGTATAGATTTTTTTATGTACGACCAATCGGACAAGCTAGCCCGCAGTTTTACTAGCCCGACCACCGATCTTACTAGACAATGTCTGTCGGACGTGCCTTAGTGTCGAACCCTGTATAAGTGGTAAAGGGTTAAAAAAGAAATTGGACTCTGCATTTGACTGACTAAATGTAGGTCAGTGTCAACAGCATCATGAGGTAAGGTTGATGTGTTGATAGTGTTCAATGACAACATCCATGTATGTATGAAAGCTTTGTAGGAAACTTTATTGATATCATATGGGCTGTGTCAGTTTGTGTTTACTGTGTAGAGATGGAAGGATGTGTCAATCAAAATGTACCTGCCACATCAGTTAATGCCGGGGCATACACAATATTTTCGGATTGGGTCTACACTTAAATATATCAATGTTAATACTAGACAAAAGTTTCTGTTACCATTGAGATCAACGGACATAACCACTGATGAGAGTGTCAAGCAGATCTGGTAAACGGAAGGGCATACTTACATGTTGACTGTGGAGGATAGATAGTGATGTATTGCTATTAAGTACATCCTAGTTCATGCATACAACTACAACCAAATTAAACACCATAAAGACTAAACCACTTTACAGTCATATCAGAAAGTCGCTTACAATTGTCATATGTATTCATCGCTCCGGATTCATATAAACATTTCAAATTTTGACCGGAAAACACTAGTTGGACTGCCACAGTCATGCTTGCAAGAAAAGCCTAGTAAGGCCAACACTTTTTTATGTTCTGTTTTACGGGACCGCTGACGTTATTTTTTGCCAAAATGAAATAAAATTCAATAACCTTAATTTTATTTTCCTTTTTCCCGCCAACTGTGCAATTTCACATGCATGCCATAATTTTTCAGACCAATTCCGGGACATTTAGTTAAATTGTCCGGCACTTTTGCCGATTTTCCGGGACATGTATAAAAATGTAGCGATATTTATAGACATATGCATTTTTGGTACGTTTTTTTTTTGTTTCGCATCGTTGATTGCAAAAGTTCGAAAGCCTATCCGAAATACACTTGATCTATTAACGTCAAATTAAACATCACTACTTCCGTTACTAGATACAAGCCACATGTTTTCAGTGTAAGCGTTCTAAACATAGATGGTGACGTCACTGCGTTATTGTTATTAAGACCGGTGTATAACGCGTAGTTGTTGATACGCCTTTATTCATTTATAACATTTATATAATAAAAAATACAACAATACAGTACCGTTAGATCGTCAACTCAAATCAATTCACAATACATACAACCAATCACAATAAAACAAATACAACAAAACAGTACCGGTAGATCGTCAACGTAAAATCCGGACAGTCACACATAAGTTACACACTTGTGCCATAGTGACCTAGTAGATTAAAGTCAATTAACAACCACATTAAACAATGCCGCCTTTTCGGTTTGACCACGAACGTGAGACAATCGATATGATAACAGGACCCCTGTTAATTGATCGATTTTGACACGTAGCGTAGTCTGCCTATTCGGGTAGGCATTGTCATGGAGACGCTGCAGATATACACAGATTCGAGGTGCAGTTAAGCCTAAGATAAGGTACATGTATATATGGATTTTGTAAATTCCGGGACATTTGACAGATTTCCGGGACAGCGGGACAAGTTCTTCATTTCCGGGACTGTCCCGGACAATCCCGGACGTATGGCATGTATGGTTTATATGTTGTTTGTTGTTTGATTAAACAAATTACATTGAAATAAGTTCTCTTGTGAGAAATGTAAGCCAGATATGTTTTCCAAGTAAAACCCTTTGTCAATAACAATTGTTCCATGTCACATGCCCGCAGGATTCCCTACAAATCATAAATACGTAAAATGTCTGAAATGTTAATGCATTTCATGAAAATGAAATTTCATCAATTTGAAAAGAAATGATTCAAACAATATTTACACATATACATGGATATGAATACAAAATAAATTCCAGATTGCTGCACTTGTCTCGCTATCGGTCTTGTAAAAGTGTATGCTTTAATCTAAATGTGATTTCTTAAAAGTGAATCTAGACTGACATTTTTTAACAAAGGATCTCAAGTTTTACAATACAATGTTCTTATGGTCTAATGCAATGCTGTGGTTTTTAAGCCAAGCTTACATTACAACACTGGTTTCACCAGTTTAAAACTCCTTAACAACAAGCAAATTCGTTAAATTGATAATGCCAAAACCATATCCCTCCGCCTTTGGCATTAAACAAGCATAGCCAGTTAACTGAGTAGGAAACACAGTTTGCAAAATCAGAAATACAAACAAACAAGAAATATCTTTAAAAAAGATATACGGCGTAAATAGTTTAATGAATGAGATCAAGGATAGCGAATGTCTTTTTCTGTGCAGTTCTTAGCTGCATCACACGCAGTACGGGATGTTACGGGGAGTTTTCGCGGCTTATTTTACATTATAACATATTGCTGGTCATAAACCTATAGATACAAAACAGAAAACCAAAAGAAGAATGGAAGTGAAATTTAAACATATGATTCAACCGGCCACACAAGAAGTATCCGTATTTATAGGCGCGTTCTTCGAACAAACCTGTTTTAGTGGTTTGTCGGGCATTGCTATTTGATTCGATTATTAACAGTATCAATTATCATCGTGCTAATGCTTAAAGTAATATTATGGGCATTTTGCACTGTTGAATTGAGCTGAAAAGAATTAACAGGTCAAAATAGTTAGTTAAAATGTGGTTACTGATTAATTATCTGCAACTCACCTTGCTACCAGTTGTTTATAAAAATATATTTTATATTCGATATTCTTACGTGACCCACCCACTGCTGTAAGCTGAAATGATCCGTAAAACAATTTCGTGTCTTTGTGTCGTATGAACAAATCTGCACTAAAACTAAATTTAGGTTCAACTCGTAAACGCATGATCAGTTGTCAAACGAAAGTACGGTTGATATTCAAATGCATTATTTTTCTCTTTCTGGTATATTGTTTTAGTATGATGATGCTGCATTAATTAATATAAGTGTATATGAAGTAGAAACATCAAAAATAATCAACGGTTGCGATAGACACCTATAAACTGTTACATGCTCATAATATCACTTTAGTACATTAGGCAATATGGACGAATAATTATTGTTAAATTTATCAACAATAATATGTATCATTGTATTGTTGAAAACACATTAAGAATCTATTATTTACATACCATAATTATATTGCTGAATATCTTCATTTAACATATTTCTGGTCTAAAGAAAATTCCAGGTCACCTAGTTCACGGATAGCGTCTTTATTATATAACGATTATTTTACTGGCCGCCAACTCCGGTGATGACCTGTATATAAACTCTGAATGTCCGCGAATTGACCCGATATACCTCGCGGGTTGAAATGCAATGCTTTAAAGTGAGGCCTCACTTCCATTGCTCTTTATACTTTTACATGTTAACATGTTGACAGGAATAAGGAAGTAAGTACTAAATATGAGAACATAGCCTTTTAAGTATAAACGCTCTTGCGCTGGTAATACTCTGAAAATAAAAGGTGTACGCACAAACTGTATTGATGTCGAGAATTGAGTGTAAAACTGTTCTATCTATTAAGCCTTTTCATTCGAGATAAAATTGTTTCATACAGTAAAACAGTGTTACAAAGACGCGGATATGTTTCCAATGTTCTGGTGGTATACTCAAATCAGCCAATGGAATAAATGAAGTGTATTCATTCGTACCTAGCCGCGGGAAATTTTATTGGAATTTTATTGGACACTTACAAAGGTCAGGCTAAGGTGAAAAGCTGGCTTATGCAGCTTAGCCGAAAAAAGCAACACATATTGTACTTTTCAATGCAAAATGTATGTTTTTGACAGTGTTGAGCCAAACAAGTTTATGTCAAACACTGTTTAGAAAGGTTGTATTTGTAAAATATTGTGGATATATTCGATTTGTAAAACGCTTGCATCAAAATTATGAGATGGCTGACCCAGACCACACTCAAAGAAGAAAAAAGCCCTACAACATTTATCGGTTTTGATTTCAGAATAACTCCATTATGTATTGCAGTATAACCACATGATTTATCGCAAAACACCTTTTAAAGGGGCCGTCAACCACAAATGACGAAAAAAGAAAAGTTCTAAAATACCGTATTTTTTTACAATTATTAGTTTATATTGATTTAAATATCACGACTGGTATATTACATTACTTGAACAAAGTTCATATTTTCAGTATATTCAGTAATAAAATTTCGCAATGTGAAATCGAAAGTACATCGCGAAAAAAGGTAACATAAAGATATACACACTATAAATAACGCAAGTAGATTTATCATTTTAGATATAAAATATATACAATTCACTACGCATGCACAATTTGCATTCCTGGGTTTACCACATGACAATGATGATCAATCTGCTGGCGTTATTTAAAGTTTATTGGTAGTTGCCTGGCATCTGTACCCTGTAAAATTTATTACCGAATTTACTGAAAATATGAAAACTTAACTTTTTTCAAGTAATGTAATATACCAGTCGTGATATTTAATCAATATTAACTAATAATTGTTAAATAATACTGTATTTTAGAACTTTTCTTTTTTCGTCATTCATGGTTGACAATCCCTTCAATTTCATACTCTGTCTACAAAAAATAGGTGGTAGAATGATAATTAATTAAAGCAAAGTTAAAAATGATCATGTAAATTGCAGGGGAATTTTAAACTTGTTAAAATTCACTTAAGACTACAATATGAACCAAAACATTTGCTTAAGACATTTTCATAAGGCAAAAGGGAAATGATTGCTTGTATCGAGGTATGAAAACCATTGAAATAAATGATAACAATGTTACAAGCAGTAATATGCAAGTACTATACTGTCATAGATGGTCCAGGATAAAACAAAGCACATTGATGTATTCTATGTTAAAATATACATGTCCGTCAATTACATTGTACAAATAATGTGCAAAGTATCTTGTGGAGCATGTTTAAAATTGCATAATAAGAGTATGAATTGAATCTTCTAAAAACAACCCTCTTTAACCAATGATGGGTAATACTAAAAATATTGTTCCAAGTAAGAGGTAACAATCAAAGCATTGTTTAGTTGAGTGTGTCTTTCAGTTTCAGTTAAAAATGTGTCATTATGAATAGACTAGCCAGCCTAAAATCTTCCTTGTTATGGAGAACACTGATTGTTATTAACTAGTGGTTAAAGTGTGCAATCTCGACTCAGTGTATTGAACCACTGAAGAACATCCTACTCCAGACTAAATGTTTAAATATCAAATTTTTTTTTTAAAGTTGGCATAACAAACTTTCCAACCAAAAGTTTGTTTATAGATTGAACAATTTCAAACATAAATGCTGTTAAAGCAAAGTTGGCCTTCAGACTGAAATCTGCAAATGAAATTAAAAATTCCTACACAAAAAAGAAAAAAAATGTAGAAAATAAAAATAAGAACACAAAAAGTTAATTAAGAAAAAGAATCCATTCAAGTGATTAAACAATACACTTAATATGTATATACTGCTTCCAGCCCATATCATACAGAACTAGATACGTCACAGACACTGATCCCCCATGACACATGTTTGGACACAGGCAAATTTAATCTAATAAAAATTATAACAAAACAAATCTTTTTAATATACTTAATACTTACAATATACTACAAAGTGTCATAATTTATGAGCACATATATATTTCGCAACACATGGGAAATGACAAACAGACATAGTTTTGTTAACATTGATTGCAACAAAATGCCCCCCTTTATGATTACTTTTCATGATCTTTCTAAGGCTGTTGAGAGAAATTTGCCAAGCATTCAAAGAAAAGTGGAGTTAAAAAAATATTGTTTCAAGTTATTATATATTATTAAAAAGAAACTAGAAATGTGTCAGAGGTCAGAGATACTGATGCCTTCATGGCACAAAGGGTCATAACTCAGCCGTAATTGGTTGCTGTCAAACGTCCATTCTTTTAAGATTATGTACACATTTAGGTCATTTAACTGTGAAAGTTTGGGAAAAACTCAGTATTTATTTGGGAGATGATAACGCATACTTTTGAGACTATATATTCTTTAATGGAACAAGAGCACCGCATAGTGAGTGCCAACGCTCGGCTGTGGGTGCAGTTTTCAATTGAATCAGAGGTCACAGTGACCTTGACCTTTGACCTAGTGACCCAAAAATGGGTGTGGCGTATAGAACTCATTAAGTTGCATCTACATAAAATTATGAAGTTTCACAATTGTAGGTGGAAGCACTTTAATTTAAGAGCCTATTTTAAAGTTTAATATTAGAGGTAACAGGATTGTGACCTTTGACCTAGTGACCCAAAAATGTGTGTGGTGTGTAGAACTCATCAAGGTGCAGCTACATATGAAGTTTCAAAGTTGCAGGTGGAAGCACTTTGATTTTAGAGCCAATGTTAAGTTTGTAGCACAATGCGGACGGCGGACGGCAGACGGTGGACGGCGTACGACGAGCTGGCTATGACAATACCACGGGTTTTCTCCGAAAACAGCCAAGCTAAAAAACAGGCAAAGAACTTCTTTGGCCAATGACAGAAAGACTTTATTGATGTTGTTTATGTGTCTCATTGTCTCAGATGTTCAGGGCTGCAACCTTGCAACATATATGTGCTTTGACTGCTTCTGCTTTGTTGGCATTGTTCAGTTTCAGTCAAATCTAATGAAGTGGTCCTTGGTAATGCGCTTCTTCTTTAACTTATTTAACTTCAGCTTGATGATGTCGAGGACTAACTTACTAAATCATCATTCACTACTAATGTTTGCTTGCCTGTTTATTTAAACCAGTATGTAAGTAATATAATACAGTTAATGATATACATGAAACTGTTGCTGTTACTTTGCATTGCCTAAATACAACAATGTGTTCAATTTTATTTGCGGTCAATGGTCTTAATGCATACCATAATGGAAACAATCTAGGTCAAAACATTTGGACAGCTACAATAAAACAAGAGGGTTAACACACATCCTTGCTGACTGAGAGTACTGGGAGAGTGGTTTGCTTGGAATAGCAGTTCATTAAGATTGCATGGTATTTCTGAATAAGTTCCTCTTAATTGACTTCATAGAAATACATTTTAAATGTAATTTACTAGTACCACACATCTTTCCCTCTCACTGTCATGTCATGTTAAAGATACATACTTATGTGAACTGGAAACCAAGTATAGAAATGTTGAAGTTAGCTGGTATGGTGGTGGTAGTGAAATTTGTCGGAAGCACCACTGTTAAGCATGAATATGTTTTAAAGTTATTTACAATTAAGATAACAGCATGCTTTGCACAAGAAACAGCCTTTAAGATCAGGGCTTTTTTCCTTCTTAGAGACGGCCATTTCACAATTTTGACATGGACATTTGACAAATCTAGTAAGGCCACATTACTTGATGACAAAAGATGTGCCCCCTACTGCGCCTTGAAGCCGCACTGCAGCTATTTTTAAAAACAAGATTACATTTTAAATGTTAAGGTCACAGTGACCTTGACCTTTGACCTAGTGACCTCAAACCATGTTTGATTGTAGATCTCCATGAGATGCATGCACATTTGAAGTTTAAAGAACATAGATCAAAGAGTTTTCATTTCATGAGCAAGGTTAAAGGTTTGGGACAGAGAGACACACCTACAATGACAGACAGGCAGGCAGGCGGGCGTGCGGGCCGGCGGGCAGGAGGGTATTCGGGCGGACGGGCGGGCGGGCAGGAGGGTATTCGGGCGGAGGGCGGGGGCAGGCAGGCAGCAGGCAGACAAGACAAGACAAGACAGGCAGGCCAGGACAAGACAAGACAAGACTAGGCAGGCAGGCAGGCAGGCAGGCAGGCAGGCAGGCAGGCAGGCAGGCAGGCAGGCAGGCAGGCAGGCAGGCAGGCAGGCAGGCAGGCAGGCAGGCAGGCAGGCAGGCAGGCAGGCAGGCAGGGCAGGCAGGCAGGCAGGCAGGCAGGCAGGCAGGCAGGCAGGCAGGCAGGCAGGCAGGCAGGCAGGCAGGCAGGCAGGCAGGCAGGCAGACAGACAGACAGACAGACAGACAGACAGACAGACAGACAGACAGACAGACCAGACAGACAGACAGACAGACAGACGACAGACAGACAGACAGACAGACAGACCGACAGACAGACAGACAGACAGACAGACAGACAGACAGACAGACAGACAGACAGACAGACAGACAGACAGACAGACAGACAGACAGACAGACAGACAGACAGACAGACAGACAGACAGACAGACAGACAGACAGACAGACAGACAGACAGACAGACAGACAGACAGACAGACAGACAGACAGACAGACAGACAGACAGACAGACAGACAGACAGACAGACAGACAGACAGACAGACAGACAGACAGACAGACAGACAGACAGACAGACAGACAGACAGACAGACAGACAGACAGACAGACAGACAGTTTTTTACATAATTTTTCGAAGTTTGCGACTCATTTTTCACAATTTTGAAAAAATTCGCGACCAATTTTTTCACAATGTGCAGGGCCAAGGCAGCTTTACAAAATCAGGAAAAAACAAGGGTTGTTTGTAAAACATGCATGCCCCCCATATGGGCTCTCCGTTGTAGTGACAGCATTGTGTGAGTATGTTTTTGTCACTGTCACCTTGACCTTTGACCTAGTGACCTGAAAATCAATAGGGGTCATCTGCCAGTCATGATCAATGTACCTATAAAGTTTCATTATCCTAGTCATAAGCATTCGTGAGTTATCATCCAAAAACCAATTTACTATTTCGGGTCACCATGACCTTGACCTTTGACCTAGTGACCTGAAAATCAATAGGGGTCATCTGCAAATCATGATCAATCTACCTATTAAGTTTCATGATGCTAGGAATAAGCGTTCTTTAGTTATCATCCGGAAACCATTTTACTATTACGGGTCACCGTGAACTTGACCTTTAACCTAGTGACCTCAAAATTGATAGGGGTCATCTGCTAGTCATGATCAATGTACCTATTAAGTTTCATGATCCTAGGCATAAGCTTTCTTGAGTTATCATCCGGAAACCATTTTACTATTTCGGGTCACCATGACCTTGACCTTTGACCTAGTGACCACAAAATCAATAGGGGTCATCTGCGAGTCATGATCAATGTACCTATTAAGTTTCATGATCGTAGCCATTAGCGTTCTTGAGTTATCATTCAGAAACCATTGTACTATTTCAGGTCACCGTGACCTTGACCTTTGATATAGTGACCTGAAAATCAATAGGGGTCAACTGCGAGTCATGATCAATCTACCTATCAAGTTTCATGATCCTAGGCATAAGCGTTTCTGATTTATCGTCCGGAAACCATTTTACTATTTCGGGTCACAGTGACCTTGACCTTTGACCTAGTGACCTGACAATCAATAGGGGTCATCTGCCAGCCATTTTCAATCTACCTACGAAGTTTCATGATCCTAGGCATAAGCATTCTTGAGTTATCATCCGGAAACCATTTTACTATTTCGGGTCACTGTGACCTTGACCTTTGACCTAATGACCTGAAAATCAATACGGGTCATCTGCGAATCATGATCAATCTACCACCAAGATTCATGATCCTAGGCCCAAGCGTTCTTGAGTTATCATCTGGAAACAACCTGGTGGACGGACCGACCGACAGACAGACTGACAGACCGACCGACCGACATGTGCAAAGCAATATACCCCTCTTCTTCGAAGGGGGGCATAAAAAGCCCTGAAGATATGATAGATTGTTCAATTTTGTAAGCACATAGGCATTAACCTTCTATCAAAGACAAGAGAATGGTAAGAATAATCTCTCTCTTACTTATGTTTGTGGAGTTTCATTATTCCTTTATTTTTCTATGTTGTTTTTTAAAAAGCTGTCACCATAGGATGACATATGCCCCCTATAAATGCTTGATAGAAGTTATGAGCTTTTTTTGAAACCTAAACGCAGATTTCGAAACCTAGGTTAAGGTCACAGGGGTCAAAATTTGTGTGCATATGGAAATGCCTTGTCCATATACACATGCATACAAAATATAAAGGTTATTTCTCAAGGGCCATAGAAGTTATAAGCATTTTTCAAAACCTATACGCAGATTTCGAAACCTTAACAGGGACCCTAACTAAGGTCAAGGTCACAGGGGTAAAAATTTGTGTGCATATGGAAAGGCCTTGTCCATATACACATGCATACCAAATATGAAGGTTACATTTCAAGGGACATAGACGTTATTATGAGCATTTTTCGAAACCTAAACGCAGATTTCAAAACCTAAACGCGGACCCTAAGTTCAATGTCACAGGAGTAAAATTTTATGTGCGTATGGAAAGGCTTTGTCAATATACACATGCATACCAAATATGAAGGTTATATCTCAAGGGACATAGAAGTTATGAGCAATTTTCGAAACCTAAACGCAGATTTCAAAACCTAAACGCGGACCCTAATTTCAAGGTCAAGGTCACAGGGGTAAAAATTGTTTTGCGTATGGAAAGGTCTTGTCCATATACACATGCATACCAAATATGAAGGTTATATCTCAGGGACATAGAAGTTATGAGCAACTTTCGAAACCTAAACGCAGATTTCGAAACCTAATCGCAGACCCTAAGTTCAAGGTCAAGGTCACAGGAGTAAAAATTGTTTTGCGTATGGAAAGGCCTTGTCCATATACACATGCATACCAAATATAAAGGTTATATCTCAAGGGACATAGAAGTTATGAGCATTTTTCGAAACCTAAACGCAAACTGTGACGAAAGACGGACAGACAGACAGACGGACAGTCCGATCACTATATGCCCCCTTTTCTTCGAAAGGGGGCATAAAAAGTAGACAGATATCATGGGCACTGTGACCAGATTTTTTTAAAGCATATGTTGTAGTGTTGTTGTTTTTTTTCATCCAGAGAAGCAGACAGGTAGAAGCAGTGATAAGCTGCTTTACGTTCATAAGAGAAAGGGTCTTTCGTGAAAGGTCAATTTAAATGCCAAATACATTTCGGACTGAAAAATTGTCATGATTTAAAATTAGTTATTTGAAGTTGCGTTAAACTGAAAACTCATTTGCTCTGATCCTAGGCCTTATAGGCCTTAAATGTATGCCCAAAATAAACAAACAAGCGCAAAATGTCCTAATTCCTAGGGGCACTTACATATTTTTCGCAGGAAGTGTTCATAAAAAACTTACACATAAAACTGCTCAATAACAATTTGAAAAAGTTTTTTACCATAAGTGCATACAAAATGTGTCTTCTAGAGTTGTCAAATTGTATTCCTATAGCAACATAAGACAAACTGCTTGGCCTCATTGTGGACATGTTTTTCAAACAACACAACCATATTTCAATCAGCCGAGAACATGTTTCAATCAGCCGAGAAATTATTATATGTCATGATCTTGATTATTATCTTACAACACTCTACTTCAGTTTTAAGTGAGGCTGATATCCTTGAGTTGGTGGTACTTTCAGTCCGGACATCAAGTTAAAAATACCGAACATAACATTTGTGGGGATTTTATAGCAATATTTCCCATACCTCTTATTCAAGAAGGACGGTTGTCACTTATAAGCTCAAGTATGCTTAAGTATGCGCACTTGATAATGGTTAACAACACATACTTGCTCGATAATTGTATGGTTTTGAAAGAAATAGTGAAAACTTTAAAAGGGCATTTCATACGCTATATTATGTTACACTCGTTATAAAAAAATGTATTTCTCCATTTTTTAACGTAGCTGTCTAACCCAGCTTTTCACCTTAGCTGACCTTTCTGAGCGGCCAATCAAGTCGAATATAAAATGTTGCCTTCCGTAGGTCTGAAACTTTTCGAGGTAAAAAACGTCCAATCTACAAACAGTTTTCACATTTCAATGTTAACTGCTTGATTGGCATGAAACAATTTTACCCCTAATTATAAGGGTTGAGAGATAGAGCAGTTCACAATCAACTTTCGACATCAATACAGTTTGTATGTGTCCTTTTACATTAAGAAGAGTGTCAGCGCCAGAACATTAGTTTTAGGCTGTATTCTCATATTAAGTAATTACTACCATATTGCATTCTGTTCATTCTTATATGTTAGATCATATACATGTTGTTGTTCAAAAATCTGATACACGCTTTGACAAAAACTTTTTTAATTGTTTTTGAAAGTGACCGTTAAACATGTAAATGCATAAACCTTTCAACAAGCAGTTGTGCCAGCAGCCGAATCGTAACCTCACTTTTATGCATTGCATTCCAACCCGCAAGGTATCAAGGTCAGAAACATAAATCATTATATAAACATTATGAATGCTATGTGCATGTGAAGTTTATTTTGATCAGAAAGATATTAAATGAGTTTATACAGTGATATTATTTTGGTAGGTCAAGCATAAATTATGTATGTGTTTGCAACAAATGAAATGATAAGTAGCAGTTTTGATTAATTTGATAAGACATTGTTCACCATATAGACCAATTCAATGATGCACGATACTTTTAATAATGGGATCACATAACAATGTGCAACAAACCAATAAAACATGTCTGTTCGAAGAAAATGACCCCTCATCCAAGCTTTAGTGATGGATGAAGGGGCATTATTGGAAATAAAGCCTGAGGCTGAGCATGTATAATTTAGCATATCGTTCCGACGATATTTCTAATCGATCGCGATTTAAAGCATAAAAACAAATCGAGTATACCTCACTCCAACCGGAAGCGCTCTTCAATGGGAAGTCATAATTTACAGTAAAAAGAATGTTTTGTTGCATTACTTCATAAAGGGTGGGAAATCCATTGATTCCTTTTTAAACAAAATATATAATGTTCAAATGGGATGGGAATATACATGCTCAGCCTCAGGCTTTATTTCCAATAATGCCCCTTCATCCATCACTAAAGCTTGGATGAGGGGTCATTATTTTCCATAAAGCCTTCTGGCTTTCACATGTATAATTTAGCATCTTTAAAAAGCAACAAAACCATTCTTTCCATAGAATGATATATAATACAACACAAAAAATAAAAAGTGTAACAAATATCAATTCCAAATAAGTATTGTCTTCCACTCTTATATAAATGCACCATATCTGTTATAAAATGTATAACAAATTCAAAAGCATTATGTATCAAACATATTTGATATTTGAACAACACAAAAGACCATGTCCATAAGAAATATTGTGTCTAATCAACATGAGAACTCAACACAGCTTGAGAGAATGAGACATTTTCATTTGTTAAAGCCTTTCGAAGATAAAATTTTCGAAAGTTTTTATCCGACTTCCAGTCTGCAGTGTCCAATATATTTTTTAAACTACATCCTCTACTAAATGCAGCCGAGGTGGATGCACTTCTATACGAATGTGCCTTAAAGATTTCAGAATTGATACCCGACATAGTCAACACATCTTTCAACCATCTAGCAATGGTGCTAGAGGAAACTGGCTGAAAAGTTTTATATGATATAAAAAACTGTGACGATTTCCTAATCGTTTTAGTAACTCTAAGATAATGTAAAACAGTATGCATAACACATAATTCTTCTTTGTCATAATGATCTATTTTAAGCACAAATGCATCACCCATTTTAGTCGTTTTCAATAGTTTAGGAAATGTAAACACAACTGCCTGTTGTTCCTTATACAAGTTATTAACATTCATAGAAACTAAAGTCTGTGCTCTTGGAGCTGTAGCCAGTGCAATCAGTGCTACCAATTTCAATGTCAACATTTTCAATGTCAGATTATTCAAAGGATAAAGAGACATTAAATATTTTAAAACAACTGATACATCCCACGTGAATCTATAACGCGGTACAGGTGGCTTACTATGAAAACAACCTTTAAGGTATCGTTTCACTAAGAAACAATTCTGACACCAAGAATTTCCGAAAAACGGTAATGTCTGTAGAAGCATTGATTTGTGTGTGTTAAGAACTGAGTAAGATTTATTATTATACTTTAAATAATAAAGATAATCAACTACTTTAATTTCAGTCGTAATAAGGGGATTAACTTTCCTTCGTAAACACCAAAAATACCATCGTTTCCACGCCAGGTCATATTGTTTCCTAGTTCCAGGTCTCCATGACTGGATGATAGTGTTTGCAGTTTCTGGTAAAAGTCCTTGACTCTCAAGTGATTTCCGGATAAGACTGCTGCGCCCATGATGATCTTCTTTGCTAACGGATGCTCCTGTCCGTTGTGTGGCAGGGTGAGCAAGTCCCTGTGTTTTGGTAGTCTGACAGGAAAATCAGATAGAATAGTCATCATCATAGAAAACCATGTTTGAGACCTCCATATAGGAAAAACTACTATAGCTTTCTCTACTTTATCAGTTTTAATTTTATTGATTACTTTCCCCATAAGATTAAATGGGGGGAAAATATATGGAACTTCAGTTTTCCAACAAATACTAAATGCATTAGTATATGTTGATCCAGGTTCTGGAAACCAAGAGACAAATCTATCTATCTGCTTGTTAATTCTGGATGCAAAAAGATCTATTTTAGGTACAAAAAACTGAGAAGTAATTCTACAAAAAATATCTGCTTTTAACATCCATTCTGTTGCATCAGAAAAATTTCTTGAATAAAAATCAGCTGTATTTAAAACACCTGGGACATGAATAGCAGACAAATATATTTTCCTTTCAATACACCATTGCCAAATATCTTTGGCTAACAAATCCATAGAAATTGATGTCATGCCACCCATGTCATTAATATATTTTATTGCTGATATGTTATCAGATTGTATTTCTATGTGAACATTACAATGATGAACATACAATGATTGTTAAGCATAGAAAATTGCAAGTAATTCTAAATAATTAATTGATAGAGCAGATTCTTCAGGATTCCATCTGCCGTTAGAATATCTTTCAGTGTCTAACTCTTCACAACCCCATCCTTGCTTAGATGCGTCAGTCCGACATCTCAACTGAATCGAAAAAGGACGAATCCGTTTTCCATTTTTTAATCTTATATTCTCTATCCACCACAAAAGTTCCATTTTACTTTCATCAGATAAAATCATCTTTTGATTAAAATCTGTACTAGAATTCAAACCGAGAATTTTGTTTCTTTCCAAAGTCCTATAATGTAGGGGTGCCTCAAACACTGCATAAAATGCATTAATAATCAATCCTATAAATGACGCCAATTCTCGTACAATAATTGTATTTTTACTATAAATATTTCGAGCGTACAAAATAATCTTTTGTAACTTCTCTTCTGTGAGGAAAACCATGAATTGAACACTGTCAATAATAAATCCAAGAAAGATCATCCTTTGTGTAGGGATCAGAACCGATTTTGAATGGTTAATGGTATAACCTAATTTCTGCAAAGTGTCAATCATTGTTAGTGTGTTAGCCTTACAAACAGCTTGATTCAGGTTCATATTCAACGAATCATCAATGTAGTATGAACAGCGTATGCCTAACTGTCGAAAATAGGAATACACTGGTTTTAAAATTTTTGTAAAAATATATGGGGCAGATGCCAATCCGAACGGAAGACAACTGAACGAGTACAACACTTCGTTCCAATAAAATTTAAGATATTTCTGGCTTTCTTTATGAATTGGTATAGAATAATATGCTTGTTCCATGTCTACTGATGTCATGAAATCATTTTCTTGTAATAAATCCAAAACAACATTAAATGTTTCTTGTTTGAAATGATGGTATGTTACAAACTCATTCAAGGCTTTAAGATTAATTACTGGTCTAAATTTACCACCAGGTTTTGGTACAATGAATATATTTGATATGAACTCATTTGGTTCTGATATGGATACCTTTATGGCACCTATTTCCAATAATTTTTTAATTTCAGTATCTATTATAATTCGCTGTTCATTATTAAATTTAATACTATTTGGAAGTTTTTTCTGAACAGGCTGTTTGTAAAATTCAATGGAATAACCATTGACAACATCTAGTATCCATGGGTCAGTGGTTAGTTTTTCCCAACTTTCAAAACAATTTTTAAGTTTACCGACCGAGGAATCTACTTGTCGTTTGGGTAAGCTGAAGTAGCTCCTACCCGGCCTGCTCTGGCCCTGAAAGGTCTGGAGAAATTTCCTCTCTGTACAGGATATGGCTGGAATCTATAATTCCCAGAATATCCTCTGCGAAATGGTCTGTTGGTTCCACGTCCCCGCCATGGTTTGTAGGACCCATACTGGGAATCCTTAGCAATATATGCCATCGAGTCACATGATTTAATTTCCTTGGACACATCATCGCCAAACAGATTCTTTGTAATAGGCATTGATATATTACACAGTCCAAAGTATTTCTTTTTCAAATGAGGACGAATGCTGTAGCGCCTCTTTACTGAAATATTGTACTGTACTTGACCAAGCAATGTAAGTGTGTCCGACAAAAGGGTTTTTGTTCCCTGATTTAATGCAGCCGATTTCAGATTTTCAGCTAATTTGATTACCGGTACCATGGCTGTGGCAACAATATTCTGAATTTCAGCCAAACCTCTGTCTTGTGTGTGCACTCTTTTATCTAATATTTTCCAGATTTCAGGATTAACAAGTGGTGGTCCAGCCATATCAACATTTTCAGGAATCTTATATTTCTTTGCAATTTCCTCTATATCGCACTGAGAAGTGCATGCCACATTAATCAATTTTGCTAAAGATTTAGCAATGGGTTTATCTGTTTCTAAAGCCTTCAATTTAGGAGGCTGCCAATTTTCATCCTCAGAAGTAACTGAGCCAAACAGCTCTTCTTCAATATTCTTAGACCTAGAAGGTCCTGGAGTTTCAGTGTCTGAAACATCCTCTGAATTTATTTGCACATGTAAATTTGGCCGATCCACCTCTTGATAAGAATATTCATCAAATGTATCATAATAGTGGGGGTCAACATCTGGAATACCCAGTTTCTGTCTTAATTTTACAATATCTTCCTTTGAGAGCTGATTTATGTCAATAGAAGATAATGGCAACTTTTTTGACTTGTTTGTAGGTGTCTGATTACGACTAACTGGTTTTGAGGCCTTTTTGACAACGGACTTAACTTTCTTTTTTCCCTTAACGGGACTTTTTCCACGTTTCTCTTTAGTAGTCACGGTGGAAACCTCAACCATAGAAGCAACATATGGTGTATCAACGATATCACCAGATTCGAAACCGGAAAACTCCGAGTCTCCGTTCACATCCGATAAGTCGAGAACATCGTTCTCAACAGAGCTCATTTTTACCAATTATGAACAAATATAAGAATACTTGCCTATAAATAAATATTTATAAACAAGGACAGCGTCCTTGTGAGCCCTTTTCTGTATACTAAACACAAAATATTCTAAGTTAAAACACGTGTGTGAAAAAAGCACTAAAAAATCGTGCCTACCTTGTCGATCGCCGAAACAATTATGACTTCCCATTGAAGAGCGCTTCCGGTTGGAGTGAGGTATACTCGATTTGTTTTTATGCTTTAAATCGCGATCGATTAGAAATATCGTCGGAACGATATGCTAAATTATACATGTGAAAGCCAGAAGGCTTTATGGAAAATAATGCGAATTTAATGTTTTCATTCTTCTTTTGTTTTTCTATTCTGTAATTATAAATATCTGATCAATTATATCCTATAAAGCAAAATAAGCCAACATCCCGTAATTGATTATCCTGTGATGCAGCTAGGAACTGCTTAGAACAAACGTATTGGCTATATTTGATCTTATAGATTTAACTTTTGATCATTCATTAACACTGACCATAATAAAATCCATATATCTTTTGGAAAGATATTTCTTGGTCACTGTGCCACAGTCATTTTCTAAAATCATTCCAGGGGAATTCAAATAAATATATGCACATTTATATCTCAGTCGTTTGGTTATATTACATTATTATTACTATTATTATTATTATTATTATTATTATTATTATTATTATTATTATTATGTAAGATCTTCCAGGTTTTTATGGGTCATTTTTGGGGAAAATAAATTCCCCATTCTCAATCTGAACAAGAGATGTGTTCGTCAGAAACGCAATGCCCCCCTTTTGCGCCGCTTTAATTTTTTAATTTATTTTTTGACCTTTGACCTTGAAGGATGACCTTGACCTTGAACTTCCACCACTCAAAATGTGCAGCTTCATGCCAACACCTATTTGAAAAAAACACTTTTTTTTTTACTTTTGACCTTGAAGGATGACTGACCTTGAACTTCTACTGCTCAAAATGTGCAGCTTCATGAGAATGCCGCTTTAATTTAAAAAAAATTACCTTTGACCTTGAAGGATGACCTTGACCTTGAACTTTCACCTTGAACTTTATGAGAAGGCCGCTTTGAAATATTATTTTTTTGACCTTTGACCTTGAAGGATGACCTTGAAGGATGACCTTGACCTTGAAGGATGACCTTGACCTTGAAATTCCACCACTCAAAATGTGCAGCTTCATGATAACACCGCTTTGTAATTATTATTATTTTGACCTTTGACCTTGAAGGATGACCTTGACCTTGAAGAATGACCTTGACCTTGAACTTCCACCACTCAAAATGTGCAGCTTCATGAGAACGCTGCTTTGAATTTATTTTTATTTTTTTGACCTTAGACCTTGAAGGATGACCTTGAAGGATGACCTTTACCTTGGAGAATGACCTTGACCTTGAACTTCCACCGCTCAAAATGTGCAGCTTCATGAGAACGCCGCTTTGATTTTTTTAATTGATTTTTTTACTTTGAAGGATGACCTTGACCTTGAACTTCCACCACTCAAAATGTGCAGCTTCATGATAACGCTGCTTTGATTTTTTTAAATTTTGTTTGACCTTTGAACTTGAAGGATGACCTTCACCTTTTGGGATGACCTTGACCTTGAACCTACACCACTCAAAATGTGCAGCTTCATGATAACGCCGCTTTGATTTTTTTTACCTTTGACCTTGAAGGATGACCTTGACCTTGAAGGATGACCTTGACCTTGAACTTCCACCACTCAAAATGTGCAGCTTCATGATAATGCCGCTTTGAAATTTTTTATTTGTTTTTTGACCTTTGACCTTGAAGGATGACCTTGACCTTGAAGGATGACCTTGAACTTCCACCACTCAAAATGTGCAGCTTCATGAGAACACCGCTTTGATTTATTTTATTTTTTGACCTTGGAGGATGACCTTTAAGGATGACCTTGACCTTGAACTTCCACCACTCAAAATGTGCAGCTTCATGAGATACACATGCATACCAAATATCAAGTTGCTATCTTCAATATTAAAAAAGTTATGGAAATGTTAAAGTTTTCGGACGGACAGACGCCATATATTTTACATTTGACCTTGAAGGATGACCTTCACTTTCACCTTTTACCACTCAAAATGTTCAACTCCATGAGATACACATGCATGCCAAATATCAAGTTGCTATCTTCAATATTGAAAAAGTTATGGCCAATGTTAAAGTTTTCGGACAGACAGACATCATAAATTTGACATTTGACCTTGAAGGATGACCTTGATCTTGACCTTTCACCACTCAAAATGTGCAGCTCCATGAGATACACATGCATGCCAAATATCAAGTTGCTATCTTAAAAAGTGAAAAAGTTAGGGCCAATGTTAAAGTTTTTTTCGGACGGACAGACAGACTGACTGACACTGACGGACAGTTCAACTGCTAAATGCCACCCTACCGGGGGGCATAAAATTAATTTTTTTGAGGTGGGGGTGGGGGGTATAGTGTGAGGGTGTGGTGGTCATTTATGAGATGATCTTAAATTAAAAAAAATAATGGGGGGGATTGAGGGGGATTCGAGGAGGGGGGGGGGGGGGGAGGCGTGGGAGATGGTTTGTGGTAGTCAATTGTGGTATGTCAGGTAAGAGTTGTTTTGTCAAAGTATCGATCAAATCTAATCATAAATAAAGAAGTTATGGCAATTTTAGCAAAATTTAAGAATTTGACCTTAAGAGTCAAGGTCATTCAAAGGTCAAGGTAAAATTCAACTTGCCAGGTACAGTACCCTCATGATAGCATGAAAGTATTTAAAGTTTAAAAGCAATAGCCTTGATACTTTAGAAGTAAAAAGGATCTAAACACAAAATGTAACCAAATATTCAAAGTTACTAAGTAAAAAAAGGGCCATAATTCCGTAAAAATGACAAACAGAGTTATGCAACTTGTCCTTTACTATCCCCTTATGATAGTCTGCGAGTGTATGAAAGCAATATCTATGATTCTTTATGCTAGGTTTACATCTGGCCACGCTTTACCACGATGTCCCCGATTCCAGAGCATCGTGGCGAACGTAAAGGAGCGTGGAGTCGAATCGGGGTGATCGTGGGGGAGCGTAACGGAATGTGGTTGAATCGGGGAAATCGTGGGCATCGGGACAGATTTTAAATCAAACTTAAATTTCACCACGATTGCCCCGATTCATTTTCTAATCTCAAATCGTAGGTCAAATCGCAGGAGATCACAACAAAGCGGCTTTGTCGTGGGAGATCTTAACAGGACGTAACGGAACATGGTGGAACATGGAAGCCAATCGTGTTGATCGCAACAAAGCGTAACAGAACGTGATGCAAATCGTGGGCTCGATCGTAGCAACAAAACGTGCTGATTTCGTAAGGAAGTGTAACAGAGCGTGGAGTATACCATTTAATCGTAGAGCTCCCCGATTTTTTAGCCTCTGGCTAATCGGGGAGATCGTGGCCAGATGTAAACTTAGCATTAGGGGTAAAGTGGACCAAAACACAAAACTTAACCAAATGTTCAAGTATAAAGGGCCCATAATTCCGTCAAAATGCCAGTCAGAGTTACATAACTTTGCCTGCACAGTCCCCTTACGATAGTTAGTAAGTGTTGCAAGTATGAACGCAATGGCTTTGATACTTTAGGAAAAAAGTGGACCTAAACAAAAAACTTAACAAAATTTTCAATTTTCTAAGTATAAAAAGGGCACATAATTCTGTCAAAATGCCAGTCAGAGTTACATAACTTTGCCTGCACAGTCCTCTTACGATAGTAAGTGTTGCAAGTATGAAAGCAATGGCTTTGATACTTTAGGAAAAAAGTGGACCTAAACACAAAACTTAACCAAATTTTCAATTTTCGAAGTATAACAAGATGTGTTTGTGAAACACAATGTCCCCCTATATGACGTTTGACCTTGAAGGATGACCTTGACCTTGACCCTTCACCACTCAAAATGTGCAGCTCCATGAGATACACATGCATGTCAAATATAAAATTGCTAGCTTCAATGTTGCAGAAGTTACATTACATGAGATATTTTGACCCATATATTTGACCTAGAAGGATGACCTTGACCTTTACCTTTCACCACTCAAAATGTGCAGCTCCATGAGATACACATGCATGCCAAATATCAAGTTGCTATCTTCAATATTGCAAAAGTATTCATAAAATAAGCGATTTGGGCCACATATATTTGACCTCTGACCTTGAAGGATGACCTTGACCTTGACCTTTCCTCACTCAAAATGTGCAGTTCCATGAGATACACATGCATGCCAAATATCCAGTTGCTATATTAAATATAGCAAAATTATTGCAAAATGTTAAAGTTGGCGCAAACCAACCAACAGACCAACCAACAGACCAACCAACCAACAGACAGGGCAAAAACAATATGTACCCCACTACTATAGTGGGGGACATAAAAAGGGCACATAATTCCGTCAAAATGCCAGTCAGAGTTACATAACTTTGCCTGCACAGTCCCCTTACGATAGTTAGTAAGTGTTGCAAGTATGAAAGTTTAGTGGACCTAAACACAAAACTTAACCAAATTTTCAATTTTCTAAGTATTAAAAGGGCACATAATTCTGTCAAAATGCCAGTCAGAGTTACATAACTTTGCCTGCACAGTCCCCTTATGATAGTTAGTAAGTGTTGCAAGTATGAAAGCAATAGCTTTGACACTTAGGGAATAAAATGGACCTAAACACAAAACTTAACCAAAATTTTCAATTTTCTAATTATAAAAAGGGCACATAATTGTCAAAATGCAAGCCAGAATTATCTAACTTTGCCTGCCCAGTCCCCTCATGATAGTAAGTAAGTGTACCAAGTTTGAATGCAATAGCATTGATACTTCATGAGAAAAGTGTACCTAAATGCAAAACTTAACCGGACGCCGACGCCAAGGTGATGACAATAGCTCATAATTTTTTTTCAAAAAATAGATGAGCTAAAAATGGTATCCCCAGGTCATGATGGCCATTTTGACCAAAGGGCATGATTTTACAAAGCAAATACTATGTATGCTATAGGACCTTAATCTCATAACATTTTAAATTGATGATTATTTGGGTTCTTCAATGTGTACAACAAGATACAAGATACAAGATACAAACTTTTATTTCAAGTCGGTTAACAATAAATAACAGTATAACATTAGCTATGTATAGCTATTGACCGACACATATAAATAGTAATATGGTTATGTACAAGGCATAAATAAATAAATAAATTTTCATATTTCTTGTTAAAATATCAAAGGCATATTTAGTTTACTAACAAAGCACATGATAATAACTTAGCAACTATAAAATAACTAAGCAACTATATAATAACTTAGCAGCTATATAAAAGATATAAACACATAAAAAAGTAAGCTTGTAATTAAAACATAATTATTTACTTAAAGGATTTACAATAGTTGTGATGAAAGTATATTTACTTAATAATGATTAAGCTTATTTATAAAAAAGCATATATCACAGTGTGCATGAAACATAAGAAACATGCAAGCAACAAGCAGCCAAAATTTTAGCAACTTAAACAAGCAAGCAACAAAAAGCCAAAATTTAAGAACTTACATATTTAATGAAAGTATATTTTACTTATAATGATTTAACTTACATATTTATATTAAAATCAGGTTCGTGTTGCATGAGTAAAAAGAAAAGCGTATATCACAGTGTGCATGCAACACAAAAGCAAGCAAGCAACAAAATCTAATCAAGAGCACCGCCTTGCGGGTGCAGACCGCTCATCTATTTTCTTTTTAAAGGTGAAGGGACTCTCATTTTCAATCACAAAGGAGGGAGGAGTGGAGTGAAGAGGGGTGTATAGTGTGGGGTTGTGGACATTTATCACATTATCTTCCAAAAAAGCGAAAAAAAAAAAAAAAAATCGGGGGGGGGGGGGGGGGGGGGGGGGTTTGGGTGCGATGGTTGGACGGTATTTCAAACATAACCGTTTTAAAAAAAAAATGGGGAGGGGGGGTATAGTGTGAGGGTGTGGTGATAATTTGTGAGATGATCTTAAAAAAAAAAATAAAAAAATCAAAAAAAAAAAATTGGGGGGGGGGTGGGGTGGGGTGGGGGGGTGGGATGGGGGTATAGTGTGAGGGTGTGGTGGTCATTTGTGAGATGATCTTAAAAAAAAAAAAAAAAAAAAAAAAAAAAAAAATAGGGGGGGGGGGGGGAGGGGGGAGGGGGGGGGGGGGAGGGCACGGGGGATGGTTTGGGTGAAGTCTATTGTGGTATGTCAGGTAAGAGTAGTTTCATCAAAGTATCAATCAAATCTAATCATAAATAAAGAAGTTATGGCAATTTTAGCAAAATTTAATAATTTGACCTTGAGAGTCAAGGTCATTCAAAGGTCAAAGTAAAATTCAAGTTGCCAGGTACAGTAACCTCATGATAGCATGTAAGTATTTGAAGTTTGAAAGCAATAGCCTTGATACTTCGAGTGGATCGAAACACAAAACTTAACCATATATTAAAAGTTACTAAGTCAAAAAAGGGCCATAATTCCGTAACAATGACAACCAGAGTTATGCAACTTGTCCTTTTACTGTACCCTTATGATAGTTTGTGAGTGTTCCAAGTATGAAAGCAATATCTATGATACTTTAGGGGTAAAGTGGACCAAAACATAAATCTTAACCAAATTTTCAATTTTCTAAGTATAAAGGGCCCATAATTCCGTCCAAATGCCAGTCAGAGTTACATAACTTTGCCTGCACCGTCCCCTTATGATAGTTCATAAATCTTGCAAGTATGAAAGCAATAGCTTTGATACTGTAGGAATAAAGTGGACCTAAACACAAAACTTAATCAAATTTTCAATTTTCTAAGTATAAAAAGGGCACATAATTCTGTCAAAATGCCAGTCAGAGTTACATTACTTTGCCTGCACAGTCCCCTTATGATAGTTAGTAAGTGTTGCAAGTATGAAAGCAATAGCTTTGATGCTTAAGGAATAAAATGGACCTAAACACAAAACTTAACCAAAATTGTCAATTTTCTAAGTATTAAAAGGGCACATAAATCTGTCAAAATGCATGCCAGAGTTATCTAACTTTGCCTGCCCAGTCCCCTCATGATAGTAAGTAAGTGTACCAAGTTTGAATGCAATAGCATTGATACTTACTGAGAAAAGTGGAACTAAACGCAAAACTTAACCAAAATTTTCAATTTTTTAAGTATAAAAAGGGCACATAATTCTGTCAAAATGCACGCCAGAGTTATCTAACTTTGCCTGCCCAGTCCCCTCATGATAGTAAGTAAGTGTACCAAGTTTGAATGCAATAGCATTGATACTTTCTGAGAAAAGTGGACCTAAACGCAAAACTTAACCGGACGCCGACGCCAACGCCGACGCCGACGCCAAGGTGATGACAATAGCTCATAATTTTTTTTCAAAAAATAGATGAGCTAAAAATGTAGCACTTTAAACGAGCTAGCAACAAAAAGCCAAATAAAAAGTTTTTTTTTTTTTTTTTTTTAAGCAACTAACATATTTAATAATAATCAGTTTCGTTGCATGAACAAGCTTATATCACAGTATGCATGAAAACATAGAGCATGCAAGCAACAACAAAAAGCAAAAATTTAGCAACTATGTTTGATACATGCAATAGGAGTAATTAGTGTGGGGAGTATTTTTCTGATATTTAAATGTGCAGGCCATGCTAATAATACAGACATGCTTATGATACAAGTAAAAGCCAATGTTTTTACCGAACAAAGTGACCCTCCTCCGTCACAAACACTTGGATGAGGGGACATTTTGCATGACGGCATACCAAGGTCAAGGTCAAAACAGGTTTTGATTTAAATGAATACAACAGATGATAAGTCTGATACATTGCAATTCTACCGTACATAAATACACCTGTTCAGGAGTTGTTTGCTTCTTGAAAATGTATTTCTTAAAAAAAGAGGGTGTTGGTTCATGATTCAGATACATGATAGGTACTAGGCTATTTCTAATTAACATGTACTCAATGCTTAGTAATACAATAGATGCAGACAGCCTGCACATTCAGTCTCCCATAGGTATTTCTTGGAGTAACATCATTGTTAGTAGTAGAAGAGTTAATCTTCATTAGAATGCTATTAAATATATAACCTCTAACTGGTGTTATTATTTGTCATTTGACTATATACATGGTATAGCAAGCCTCTGCACTACAACAATACAACAATAGAACAACTCAGCATCATTGGACTTTGATATCAAAAGTTAAGTGCCAAAGTCAAAAGAAAGCCATACATGAGACTACTGTATATATTTAGCAATACAACAATAGAACAACTCAGCATCATTGGACTTTGATTTCAAAAGTTAAGTGCCAAAGTCAAGAGAAAGCCATACATGAGACTACTGTATATATTTAGCAATACAACAATAGAACAACGCAACATTTTAGGACTTTGATCTCAAAAGTAAAGCTCAAAAGTCAAAAAAAAAACATACAAGGGACTGCTGTATATATTTAGCCTTATTCAGAGTTATATGTCAGTAACAAAATGAGATTCTTCACCTGATATGCACTGTAACTAAGATCTATTTATCCTTGCTGGGTGTGTCATGAGGAGTTATGATCCCTTTAAAGGCCCACCAATCCTTGCTGTGTGTGTCATGAGAAGTTAAAGGCCCACCATTTTATAGCATCACATATTTATATGTTGGTCTTTGCCACATAGTACCTAAAATATATTACTCAGGATAGAATACTATTAATATATGTTTGTTTTGCATCAAGTTCAATATCGTGTTTACCTAAATGGATATGCAAATAGACACCATATGTTAACGTCAAACTGGACGAGGAGAACGCACCAAGTAATTAACCATTGCTCCTTTCACTAATTACCTACTCTGTATCAGGTAACATGCAGACCATTACTTGTTGTATAAACTCATATAAATAATAGGCTAATGTCCATATAGTCCGTTGCATGCGTCATAGTACGCCGGTGACCTCTGGACGCGTGATTTTGCACACATTCCTGTTGGAACTTGCACTATTGAGGGTTCCAATCTATATTGATATATTAATTTCAGAAGGGAAGAAGAGTACCACGCAAACAGTCGGATATAAAAGACGCACAATTTGTTCGACAGTTGTCGGGTGGTGGTACCGGCAGTAAGGCAACCGAATGTATCTTGTTTTTCAGAATATTTTACCAACATTGGAAAATGTTGTGTTAGAGTTAAATCAACAACATTAAATCTCATTGAAAACTCAAATGGACTCGTGTATTTTATTGAGTATTGAGTATTCCAAAGACACTTTAAGTCTTGATTGAATGCTTCTCACTATCAATAGACCAGCTGTCTATAATAATCCTTGTTAAGGAGAACACTAACAGTTCTCAAGCAGTGGTAGACGTGTGCTGTTATGTCTTGGTATTTAAAACTTCCTTCTGCAGAATGTAGAGAGTGAATATTAAATTATTGCAATTTTAATGTGATCATACAAAAATATTAACCTAAAAGTAGTTTTTTTTATAGATTTTACAATTTCTGTAATAACAATTTCAAAACGGTGTTGTTAAGTGTGTGCAACTGCCACACACTTCATAATTTAGTATTCCTATAACTGCTTATGAACGGTATACATTTTGATAAAAAACTAAAACATTTAAATATAAGATCAGTCAGCAATTTATAATCATATCAACAACTGCTTTTTATTGTTATTTACTCCACATAATTTAACAAGATGTCATCAAAGTCAATGTAAGAGTATGATTGGGGCGCAGGTTTAGTCTTGTTCAACAACTATTTGAATATCCAAGTGATGTAGCTCATGGAGTAAAAGGCCAAGAAACCGTTTAAATAAAGTTTCAGTGTACAAATAGAATCAAACTTACAAACTAAGAGTGTCTGATGGTGCATTCAATATTTAAGAATAAAAGTACATCTGATAAGAGAACATTGCATGACAATTTATTAGTATTTCATTATTTAAATGCCTGTGTATTCTCTATATATTGTCCATTGTTCATGTCATTTGGTCAGAACATTTGCAGCCTAATGATATCTTGGCCCGAGTTCTGGTTGCTTTGAAAACATGGCTACCAGAGGGTAGGGCAGTTTTCCTTTTATTAATATGTCCTGCATTTAGGAAAACTACAGGACCTACATTTGGCTGTGAATGAAACTTTACAACTCATGGATTGACTATTTAAGCAGCCATGATTTAATGCCTATGCTTCTAATACACTGGTCAACTGATAAAAAAAAACAACCAAACATACAAATCAACAGGTACCAGTTAGTGGAACAAAACTCCAAGAGTGAACGTTTGATTCTTAAAATTCACTCAAATGTGTTGTTTGATTTGTTCTGAATTATTGTTCACCAATAAGGTTTTGCAAAGAAATTGAACCGTTATTTTAGACTAGTATTTAACATGATTCGTTTATTTAAAAACTACTAAAATACAAACAGAATATTTGTTAAATAGCATCTTAATGTAACATGAAGAGCCAATGATGATGTATACAGTGTAATATGACTCATCCTCATCATCATCACCTTTTTCTCCACCTTTATTTCAATCGTCATTACCATCAAAGTCATAATCTTGTGCATCTTCATCATCATCCAGGGGGTTTTTTAGACAAAGGGGAAGACGCTAGACGATGGGTGAAAGGGGAAAATAGAGGGCGAAAGAGACATATTTGGGGAAAAAATACAAACTGTTCTAATGCTTTTTTCATAATTTAGTACGTTTGACAAGATTAAATTGAAATAGAATTGAGATATTATAATCATGAGACACATCTTTCTATTAAATTTTTTAGAGGGAATTTTTTGGTCCGAAAATGGGAAAAAACCAGTCTAGTTTGGTGGGGGAAGACGCCGATATTCGGCATCTGTTATATGAGGTAAAAAAGCCCTGTCATCAGCAGCTTCGTCATTATCATTCTCCTCCTCCTCATTATCATCATCTTTATTATTAACATTGTCACCATCATCATAACTATTATTACCATCACCATCATTATCATCATAACAAGGGCTGTTTGTAAAACATGTATGCCCCCCATATGGGCTGTCAGTTGTAGTGGAAGCCATTGTGTGAATCCTTTTTTTTGTCAGTGACCTTGACCTTTGACTTAGTGACCTGAAAATCAATAGGGGTCATCTGCCAGTCATTATCAATGTACCTATGAAGTTTCATGATCCTAGGCATAAGCATTTTTAAGTTATCATCCGGGAACCATTTTACTGTTTCAAGTCACTGTGACCTTGACCTTTGACCTTCGAAGTGACCTGAAAATCTTTGGGGGTTATCTGCCAGTCATGATCAATGACTCAATGTACCTATGAAATTTTATGATCCTAGGCGTAAGCATTCATGAGTTATCATCCGGAAACCATTTTACTGTGTAGTCACTGTAACCTTGACCTTTGACCTAGTGACCTGAAAATCAATAGAGGTCATCTGCCAGTCATGATCAATGTTCCTATGAAGTTTCATGATACTAACCTAAGCGTTCTTGAGTTATCCGGAAACCATCTGGTGTACAGACTAACAGACCGACGGACATACCAACTGACATGTGCAAAACAATATACCCCCTCTTCTTCGAAGGGGGCAAAAATATAAACATAAACATCTTGCACATGAGGAAAATGAACACGAAAGCAACAATATTATTTGCGTATCAAGAATCAAAATAGTTTAATATTATAATATATCTATATAATATGTTTGTAAAAGCATTCAAACATAAAACAGAATAACACTTGTCATAAGCAAAATTTCAATAGCAACTTATATACCAATTATGGCCATACAACTTTTACAGTTAGCACTTTGAAGGCTATTTTTACCTGACCCTAAACAATATTATCCTTAAACAATTGACATGTGTTGTAAACCATAAAGCATATCCCTTTATGATATGTACTTTGTGAAACAATTGTTTTAATGTATGAAACCAATTTGTGTATATTATTATCTGTCTACTCCAATTCTACTCTAAAACAAGATGCGTTTGTGAAACACAATGTCCCCCTATATGAAGTTTGACCTTGGAGGATGACCTTGACCTTGTGAAGGATGACCTTGACCTTGACCTTTCACCACTCAAAATGTGCAGCTCCATGAGATACACATGCATGCCAAATATCAAGTTGCTATCTTCAATATTGCAAAAGTATTTATAAAATAAACCATTTGGGCAACATATATTTGACCTTTGACCTTGAAGGATGACCTTGACCTTGACCTTTCACCACTTAAAATGTGCAGCTCTATGAGATGCACATGCATGCCAAATATCAAGTTGCTATCTTCAATATTGCAAAAGTATTCATAACATGAGCGATTTTGGCCACATATATTTGACCTCTGACCTTGAAGGATGACCTTGACCTTTCACCACTCAAAATGTGCAGCTTCATGAAATACACATGCATGCCAAATATGAAGTTGCTATCTTCAATATAGCAAAAGTTATTGCAAAATGTTAAAGTTGGCGCAAACAGACCAACAGACCAACAGACAGGGCAAAAACAATATGTCCCCCACTACTATAGTGGGGGACATAAAAAACTATTTTGGTAATAAATCATATTTATTTCATACAATATTTGTATACATATTCTTAAATAGCATTGATAACGAATCAGAAAGTTTCAATACGTCATCAATCGAAAAAAATGAGTTAATGGTTTTCTGTAAAAGCGTAGTGTTGAGCACCCTCTTAGAGTTTACAGTTTTTAAATTATACTATGTTAATATGACAGAAGTGGTTTCATTTTTTTTAGATGCTTGATCTACATTACAGCCAATGCAGAACAAACATAATCTGCGGCTACATGTACGCCACGGCCCAAAATTTAGTTTGCGGCGGGCGTGTCGAGTGTTCACGCGCGTATTGCTGAGGCACTTGGCATCGATCTGGGCAACAACGCCAAGTCTGATTTAACCTCGCGTACTTGCGCAGAGTAAATCCGCCGCATACGTATCCGGCAGATTGAGTGAAAAGATATACACCTACATGTACATTTGTGTAGCATAGAAACCTAGATTTAAGCTACTTTCATATTTATTATTTTCACATTTTTATAAGCGATATGGCACGTAATGCGCTTTAACAAATTATCGTTGAATAAATTATGCACAATGTTAATGTTTCGTTCGATTCTGAAATGAGCTTTCTTAAATTTGTAATCTGAAACACGCTTCAGAATTTTAATGCTAATGGGACATTAACAAATTTTAGCGTCAAATAATAAGTGCTAAAATATCCTTTGTCTCCATAAAAAGCGCGCGAAAATTATGCAGACATGTACAACGTTGCATGGAAAGTTTGGGTGTATTTTGTGTTGTATAAAAACATGTACATCACGTCAGGCGCTTTGTGCATGTTCAGTAGGGAAAAAAAACGCCCCGATTGGGCGTTATTTCATCATATCTTTAAATAGTAACAAATGCCAAAATGCACTTGATACTTAAGAATAATTGCGAATGTAAGTGTGTCTTGAGCACTTTTATCGTAAATATTTACCGAAATTTGCTTTAAAACTGGCATATACGGAATTATCGGGTATGATTGGCAATATCAACTGTATAATATAAACAAAATGAAACTAATTTATATACACATAGTCAAACAATAGTTATAATAAGCTGATAATTAACAAAACAACAATTAAGTGTTGGTTATCGATGTGGCTTCAAACTGCTAATTGTCTCAGCTTAAATATAATAGAAAAAACAACAAGCAATCATAAATCCACCAACTGCTGGATTCTTGACCACTCGTATGTGCCAACACATAATTACGTGACATTTATGTGTGAAATAAATACACTACGGGCGGGAAACAAACAACTTGGCCAGACACATTAAATATGCTTATATGCTAATACATGTTGTCGTAAAAATTAAACCCAAAACAAATACGTCTGTTGATCGTTTTAATATAAAGACAATAATCATACGGCGCAATAAACGCACACAAAGTAACTTAAAGTACTTTAGCCAATTCTAAAAATAACAATGGCAAATGATTATTGGAATCTTATTAAAACATGTATGTGACAATCGTATTTTGTTTTAATTAATTCGATTTTTTTTATTTGCATTCTTTTAAAATAATAATTATTTATATCCAGATGACAGCAATTTCTTTAGAAACCAGAATGCAATCACTAAAAACAAAACAACAGCATGCTTTTTGATTAACTAGTTTATCTATTTTGAATCCGCGCGCATAAAATTAATTATGATAATAAATATAATTATAATTGTTCTTTTAAATTTCGTTGACCAACTAATCATTTAAAAAAGATTTTGATTTGAAGATGCCCATGAACTCGGCGTCATGTCGCGGATCGCGGCTTGCCTCGGCATGTCTCGGCAGACAGATGCGAAGCTTCGCTGCAAAATGCGACTTGCCACCGCATACTGAGGCGGCTTCAACGGCCTTCTCGGCATCGACTGTTGCGCCTTGCCGCCGCAGATCGCAAATATGTTTGTTCCGTGTTGGCTGTACTGTAATTAATTTATTCTATTTTCAATTAACTTTGAACATTTTTTCCTCTTTGTTCTTTTTTTGTACGAATGTCTTAAAATTTCACCCATGTTGTATTAGTCAAAGATTGGTGATGAATGTCCCAGAAGTGGTTTAAATGCAATGCCAAAAGCTTGAATAATGACAATAAAGATAAATCCAGAAATAAGCATTAGTGAAAAATATAATTGCCAACTAAGGCAAATGTCAAGTAAAGTATGAATGGACGGATTGGTCAATCAATATATACCTCACACATCAATCAAGGCCAGGGCATACACACTATTGACTGATAAAATCCTAACAAGGGCTGTTTGTAAAACACACATGCCCCCAAATTGGCTGTCAGTTGTAGTGGCAGCCATTGTGTGATTACGTTAGAAACCCTTTGACTGCTTCAGGTCACTGTGACTTGACCTTTGACCTAGTGACCTGAATCAAAAAGGGTCATCTGCCAGTCATAATTAATGTACCTATGATCCTAGGCATAAGCGTTCTTGAGTTCTCATCCGGAAACCATTATACTATTTCGGGTCACAGTGACCTTGACCTTTGACCTAGTGACCTGAAAATTAATAGGGGTCATCTGCGAGTCATGATCAATGTATCTATGAAGTTTCATGATCCTAGGAATAAGCGTTCTTGACTTATCATCAAGAAACCATTTTACTATTTCGGGTCACCGTGACCTTGACCTTTGACCTAGTGACCTGAAAATCAATAGGGGTCATCTGTGAGTCATGATCAATGTACCTATGAACAGGGGTGTGATTGAGGCAAAGTCAGAGGGGAGGAAAATTCTGTTGACTGATTTGGACTAGGCGAATGGCGCGCATAACGCAATGACAAACATAAAAACAGACATTAAAATAAACAACTTTTTGAACTTCATAACAACATTTCTTTATAAAAACCTGTTTAACTTCACATTTAACATACTGAGGATGCAAAGGAAACAGTTAAGTTAGTATTTATTGTGATCAATAGCAGCAGTTTTTCAATGTATTGAATTACAGTTAATAGACTAAATTTATGAATCGCCTTTCCACTTAAATAGCAACTTATCACCACCAAAGGATAAGGACGGAGTAACAAAGAAAGTACAGAAAACCAGTCTGAGTGAAAGGGACATTTATTGCAAAATGTCATATATTAAACAAAACATCTAAATTAATCTATTAGATTTATGATTAGATCCCTTCTACCCTGCTGGGCAAGCAAGAAACCCGCCTTATTACATATAAGGCAGAGCATACCTGAAGGTACATAATAAAAGGCATATTTACAACTGCATCAATATACATGACAATGTAAAAAGGCATTAGTCAAAAACACACATAGAAGGTATTATGAATGAGCAAAAAAAAAAAAAAAAAAAATTTTTTTGTTTTTATATATATATTATTGTATTAAGCGGAGGCGGAATGGAGGTACGATAATTTTTCTAGCAACTTTCTGCTTACAGCGTTCTCTAAGACTGAGAGAAGGGCGCTTTGCTTTGTCTGCGAAAGGACGCTAAGCGCGTGGTCACATGACTCGGACCCCGGAGCCCGATTGGCTGAGCGCTATGCGACATTAGGCAACCTATTGGCATAATTCCAATCCGCCCCGCGTCTTTACATAACTTAGAACCAAGCTCGATTCATAAAACCTTTTATGTGTGCATAAAATTTCATTTATGAATCGCCTTTCCACTTAAATAGCGACTTATCACCACCAAAGGATAAGGACGGAGTAACAAAGAAAGTACAGAAAACCAGTCTGAGTGAAAAGGACATTTATTGCAAAATGTCATAAATTAAACAAAACATCTAAATTTATCTATTAGATTTATGACTAGATCCCTTCTACCCTGCTGGGCAAGCAAGAAACCCGCCAAAGGTGAAACAACGTTTCACGCCCGAGCAACTTTCTGCTTACAGCGTTCTCTAAGACTGAGAGAAGGGCGCTTTGCTTTGTCTGCGAAAGGACGCTAAGCGCGTGGTCACGTGACTCGGACCCCGGAGCCCGATTGGCTGAGCGCTATGCAACATTAGGCAACCTATTGGCATAATTCCAATCCGCCCCGCGTCTTTACATAACTTAGAACCAAGCTCGATTCATAAAACCTTTTATGTGTGCATAAAATTTCATTTATGAATCGCCTTTCCACTTAAATAGCGGCTTATCACCACCAAAGGATAAGGACGGAGTAACAAAGAAAGTACAGAAAACCAGTCTGAGTGAAAAGGACATTTATTGCAAAATGTCATAAATTAAACAAAACATCTAAATTAATCTATTAGATTTATGACTAGATCCCTTCTACCCTGCTGGGCAAGCAAGAAACCCGCCAAACGTGAAACGACGTTTCACGCCCGAGCAACTTTCTGCTTACAGCGTTCTCTAAGACTGAGAGAAGGGCGCTTTGCTTTGTCTGCGAAAGGACGCTAAGCGCGTGGTCACGTGACTCGGACCCCGGAGCCCGATTGGCTGAGCGCTATGCAACATTAGGCAACCTATTGGCATAATTCCAATCCGCCCCGCGTCTTTACATAACTTAGAACCAAGCTCGATTCATAAAACCTTTTATGTGTGCATAAAATGTCATATAAACAAACACACTTGAGTGTGCTTCTGGTGTTAATGATGTATAAACTGAGTTAAATTAATATATTTAATTTGTTTACCTTTCAATATCTTGCATTTCACATCTTCACTCAGTTCAAAGCTATTTCAGTTAACTGAACAGCGTGACAAACATAATAAAGCAGAATATGCATATGAATCTGATTACACACAGACCCACAGACATATAAATCAAATCATGTTTGTCTATTTCCATGTTCGAACGATACTCTTCAAAATTGTTTTACTTCGCGAGTAGACTAAACTCCAATTTGCAAACACTGGTTTCCGTGACACAAATTCAGCGGGCACATTTCTTAACAAAATATGTGTTGCTTGTATCTAAAACGTAGTCTTTTTTTTTACAAACACATTTCATTATTCCTATCAGACTAGGTGATGTCAGTCGTTTATTCAATTGCTATTTGTTCTTTCAATAATCTTAATTTTCTCTTCACAACGGCGCCATTTGAAAACAAATCACAGAGCGCATTTTAAGAACACGATTTCAATTGGAAGATTGGGAAACGATAGCCAATTATATTGCACGTTTTAAAAATGCTTAGGCATAATCTACCAGTGTAAAATGCGGAGAGATTTCGCGGGCCGCGGATATTTCGGGCCGCTTATGAAATACGTCCGCGGAATCGGTGGTAGCCCCTCTCCCCCACATTTTTTAAAACGAATTTACGCAAATCTCAGAAGTGATATCCGGGACAATCCGATCCGCGGAAATCCGCGGATCCACGGAAAAATCACACCCCTGATGAAGTTTCACGAGCATTCTTGAGTTATCATCCGGAAACCATTTTACTATTTCGGGTCACCATGACCTTGACCTTTGACCTAGTGACCAAAAAATGGGTGTGGCATGTAGAACTCATTAAGGTGCAACTACATATGAAGTTTCAAAGTTGTAGGTGGAAGCACTTTGATTTTAGAGCCTATGTTAAAGTTTGATATTAGAGGTCACAGTGACCTTGACCTTTGACCTATGGACCCAAAATTGGGTGTGGCGTGTAGAACTCATCAACCTGCATCTACATATTAAGTTTCAAGGATGTAGGTGGAAGCACTTTGATTTTAGAGCCAATGTTTAGCTTTTAGCACGACGCCGACGGCAGATGGCGGACGAGCTGGCTATGACAATAGCTCGGGTTTTCTCCAAAAACAGCCTCGCTAAAAGAGTTTTTTTAAAGGGACCATAATAAAATACCCATCTGAAAGTTATTATAAATAGAATAATTTCTAGCATTAATATTCCATGTACAAGAAATGTTGCTCATCAGGCTGAAGTCTGCAAAACTAAATTCCGAAATTCCTACCCAAAAATGACTTAACAATCAAGTAAAATGAAATTAAGAAAACAACCAATTAATAAGACAAATCCTATAATTAAATAAATTTCACTTAAAAATTATCTTAAGACATGTTGTTAAGGTTTAATTTTTATGAAAAAAATAATATCTTTATCTCTTAAGATCAATTTAGGCAATATAGTTGCCAATATAGATTGAAACACTTTGAAAGAGGATCACCCAATGATCATTAATTTAAAGGTTCATTAGGATCAGCCCACTGATTGGGGTGGAGATTTGAAGCAGATTATAATAGATGACACAGAAGACGGGCCAATAACCCCATAGCTAACAATCTGTGTAGAGGACCAACATATAAGATGCAAATCAAATACCAATTAAGAAAACATTTTAACAGTCATTTTGGCATACAAATTATGAGTAAACAATGTATCAGAATGACGAATCATTGGTTCCTACCAAAATAAAATAAGAGAAGATTTTAACAGTCATTTTGTCATACAAATTATGCGTTAACAATACAGTACAGCCAAAGCGGCACAAACATAATCCGCGGCTACGCCACGGCCAGATTATTAGTCCGCGACGGCCGAATCGTGTGTTCACGCGGCGTATCGCCGTGGCACTCGGCATCTTTCCGCGCAACGACGCCGAGTCTGTATTAACCACGCGTACTTTTGCGGAGTAAATCCGCCGCATACGTACGGGGCGGATCAAGTGAAAAGATATCCACCTACATGTACATACATGTATGTGTAGCGTAGAATTAATTACGCGCAACTGTTTATGTTTCGTTCGATTATCATTATTAAATTTGTAATCCGAAACACACTTCCGAATTTTAATGCTAACGCGTCCTTTGGCAAATTCTAGCGTCAAATAAACAGTGCTAAAAAAACCTTTGTTTCATAAAAAGCGCGCGAAAATTATGCAGACATGTAAAACGTCGTTTGGAAAGTTTGGGTGTATTTTGTGTTGTATAAATAAATGAACATCACGTCAGGCGTAAATCGCGTGTTCAGTGGAGAAAAAAAACGCCCCGATTAGACGTTATTTCATCATCTCTATAAATAGTAACAAATGCCAAAATGTATTTGATACTTAAGGAAATATCGAGAATGTTTGTGTATCGTAAATATTTACCAGCATTTGCTTTAAAACTGGAATATACGGGATTATCGGGTAATTAGTAGCGATATTAACTGTATAATATGAACAAATAAAACGTGTTATATACGCATATTCAAACAATAGTTATAATAAGCTGATAATTAACAAAACTACAAATACGTTGTCACCATCTTGATTATTGATGTGGCTTCAAACTGCTAATTTTCTCAGCTAAATATAATAGCGGAATCAACATGCAATTAATTTATAAATCCACCATATGCTGGAGCCTTGACCACTTGTATGTGCGAAAACATAATTACGTGACCTTGTTTATGTGTGAAATACATACGCTACGGGCGGGAAACAAACTTAATAATTGGCCAGACACATTAACTATGCTTACATGTATATGCTAATACAATCCGCGCACAATAAATTTATTATGATTTTAATTATTATTATAATTGTTCTTTCAAAATTTGTTAACTACATGTAACTAATAATTAAAAAAAATAATATTTCATGATCGCATCGACTCGGTATCATGTCGCGGACCGCGGCATGCCTCGGCGGACAGATGCGAAGTTTCGCGGCGAAATGCGACTTGCCGCCGCATACTGACGCGGCTTCGACGACTGATGCGGCATCGACTCGTTTCGCCTTGCCGCCGCGGATCGCGAAATACGTTTGTTCCGCTTTGGCTGTACTGTACATCTGAATGACAAACTGTTGGTTCTTACCTAAATAAATCAAATCGCTGAAAGCACTGAAGTTGTTCACTAATGCATAATCTTAGATGCAACTCAGTTTTCAAAATTATGTTATAGCTTTTTATAACGCAAGTTTGAAATGAACACAATCCATTCAAATTTATAAAGAGTGTGTCTTAAGCACAGGTCAACATGTGTGTGCACTGTTTATCCTCATATTTATGTTATAGAGATAACTTCGACAAAATGTGCACGCTGCACAGGCTAATCAGTGTGCACAGACTACTCTTATTTGACATGCATTAAGACCTGTTTTCACTGAAAGCAGCCAATATGTACAGATTTCAATGATTAACTGGCCGATGTCGTCGCACAAGCTGTTAAACACTAGACTGGCCAATGTCGTTGCACACAGTTGTTCCTGGCGTAGTTAAGAGCAGACTGACTTGCAAAACTCCCTCTACATTAGTTGTCCGCTTGCGCTAACAACTCAAAACATTGAGCTACAGTCAAACCCCCCCCCCTCCCCGCGAACAATTTTACTATGTTAAGTACCTGCAAATAACGCCCGCCTGTCAACAATCACCAACGACCGCCATTTTACATTCCCAAAGTCGATTTTGATAGCTAACAAAGACCACTTCAACGACCAGCGACCAACATTTTACATTCCATAGAGTCGATTGACGAACAAAATCGTTTTAATTATCATAATATAACGTTTTATAATGAATAATTTGGATTTGACAAAACAGCATACATTAACTTATAAATGCAATGCTAACGATATTTTTTGCAGCATTTTGTATAAATCATTGTATGTTGCCATCGGTTTGCAAAATAAAGTCTTGTTTTCCTTGAAAGAAGCTAACAACAACCACTTCAATCATAACAATTAACGATTTCACAACTGTCAATAAAACAATGGCCGCCATGATGCTGTGATAGTCATGTGATAAACATTTAATCAGTGCACTGGTCGGTCGCTATGGAGATATTGGCAATTGACAGTTTACTTAACTCGATATCAGTTTTGTTGTTTATTTAACACACACTGCTTATTGGTAGCCTGCTTCTTTTATGCATTTGACAGTTTGTCGAAAGAGAAAGATTAGTTGCCTTTTGATTTAAGTTGCTCGCGATTAAGGTACTGATTGCCGAAAAATATCAAAGAAAAGTTTGGGGCTTACATCAATTTACGGATTTGTTACAATTACAATGCCAATTACAAACATAGTGTTTAATATCATTTCTTTTTTAAATTTCTCCTTGATGAGTCGTGCATAAATGACAGAAAAAAAAAGTCTTGACGTTGGATGAATGTGTTACGGCGATAAGTATGTTAGACAAAGGACACAATTGTAGGAGAGTGGCTTATGATCTTGGTGTAGGTAAGAATCAATTCCAGAACAATCTGAAGCAAACACTGTATTTTCAAACCTTTATTACATTACATATGCATTAGTATTCCTCTATTTAAACAATACAGCACATACGTAGATAAGTTACCTGGGAAAAGCCTACTTGCATATTTTTCAAGTTTCAATCAACCCTGCCAATAAGGACAACCTGTCAACAAACCATGATGACCAAATCCCTTGAGTGGTCTTTGTTCACAGAATGGCGTGTTTTCATATTCAACAATAAGAATTATTTTATTAATACTATAATATCACATTGTAAGACCGTTGTCACTTTATTCCATCATATATGTCGAATTTATGGCATACTTTTGCGTCAATAAGATCTTCATGTGACGGCTTTGGACCCCGTTGGAAATAAGCTTTGTACGATTTATCGTCAAAACTTTACGGTTTATCCAGTGCACTCATATTTCTTTAATTAAATATAATGTAATATCGACCAATAAGTGTGATGAAATGTGATAGAGTATGAACCATATAAATATGTGTATTATGATCTCTGATGGAAACCGTATCTGTGATATACCTGAATTGTTAAAATTGTTGACTGTTTGTTGTATTGATATGATATGTGCACCAATAAAATCATTATTATTATTACTGTATATATAAATTTGAATCTAACATGATCTTTTTTTTATAATCGGCCTTTTTCTACCAAACAATTAAAGAATGTGTTTTCATGACATCAACACTCCATAACAATCATACATTACATCAGGAACATTTACATTATTTCAGATAATTACATTAAATAATCAAAGCACTGAAAGTACTGGTGGATTATTGACATGAAATCTCACAACGTGGCCCTGATTCAAAAGGAAACTAAGTTCATTTAGAAAAACATTCAAGTTTCTGAACCCTGTCTTCGCCACTGCGATGTTTAGTGTGTTACTAGTCTCGGACCAGCTTCAATAGGAAAGAGTTAAAGGGAAACATACAATCTAAAATATCGCCTGTGTGAATCGAGTATTGTACATTCGGATACTTTTTCTCGGTAACGGCTTTTATCGTTATATAGAGAATACTAGCAATGCGCATGTACTAACATTTTCACAACACCCAATCAAATTGCGTTGCGTTAACAGAGAGTTAGTTCTGCGGCGTAGACAGAAGTGCTCCAAAGTTTGCAGTAATATGCAAATTAGGCTGAAGATTGGCTACTGTGTATTATTGCCGCTTTGCGTCAATAATCCAAAAATATCATTGCAAATAATGCAGATTTAATATCAAACTAACAAAACCTTCGAAGAAGGAGGCATTAAAAACAATATGGTTCAATTGTATTGTGAGATTGCACCGAATGAAGTCAAATGATCACATGTACAATATTAATTCAAAACCTTTTCTCATAACTGAGATATTCAAGCTTGAATAGTGTTGTGTTAGAAAAGTCTCTATCTGTGTGAATTAGGACAGGCCCTTGTGGAAGAGTTGCCAAACAACTTGCAATGTTTTATTCTTAACTACCTGAGAAAGGGATGTGTACATGTTGTTAGAGTCAATGGGGCACATACAAGGTATTAGCCAGTCAAATGTGTGATCTGTGTGACTTGTGTTGTTAGAGTCAATGGGGCACATACAAGGTATTAGCCAGTCAAATGTGTGATCTGTGTGACTTGTGTTGTTAGAGTCAATCGGGCACATACAAGATATTAGCCAGTCAAAGGTGTGATATGTGTGTCTTGTCACATTATTATTTTTTATTTTTTATTATTTAAAGTTTTATGATCTTGAGAATTTGACTTTTTAAGTGATGTTTTTAATTTGTTAAATTATATTTTGAATTATTCTCGGTCCCATTTTCAACAAAATCTGTTACAAAATAAGGAAGCTATATTGCTTTGAATACTTGTTGTGTAATGCTAGGTTTACATCTGGCCACGATTACCACGATGTCCCCGATTCCAGAGCATCGTGGCGAACGTAAGAGAGAGTGGAGTCGAATCGGGGTGATCGTGGGGGAGCGTAACGGAACGTGGTTGAATCGGAAACATCGTGGGCATCGGGACAGATTTTAAATCAAACTTAAATTTCACCACGATTGCTCCGATTCATTTTTTAATCTGTCAAATCGCAGATCGCAACAAAAGGGCTTTGTCGTGGGAGATCTTAACAGGACGTAACAGAACGTGGTGAAGCGTGGAAGCCAATCGTGTTGATCGCAACAAAGCGTAACAGAACGTGATGCAAATTGTGGGCTCGATCGTAGCAACAAAACGTGCTGATTTCGTAAGGAAGCGTAACAGAACGTGGAGTATACCATTTAATTGTAGAGCTCCCCGATTTTTTAGCCTCTGGCTAATCGGGGAGATCGTGGCCAGATGTAAACTAAGCATAAGACAAGTCCCCAAGTGTATTCAGCGGTTTTGGGGGAGAAAGAGAGGAGGAGAACAGATGGGTGCTTTGAATATATACTGTTGAAAACTTGAGCCTTGATATCAACACTTTTTTAATGTTTAAAATGTACTTTTCATAACTTTTATACCGTAAATCTACGAATATAATACGCAATTTTTTACCTGCCGATTTTTTCTTCAAGTAGTATAATATATGAGTTTAGAGCAGAACAAATTTTTTCCTGTGCAAATTTTTAACTTAATCGCTGTTATTAGCTTCGTGGCAGCCATTTTGAACTACACCATTACATCAAAGGGGTGCAACAGGGCTTGCGCTGTCGTTCGCCATTTGAGTCATTTGCGAAAGTATTGAGAATTTGGCTCAATAAAAATCTTATTTGTGAACATGCGAAAATCTAGTAAAATTTCATTGAAAACATCCGCCATTTATATCGGACTGGTTTTCTATATTTGTCTCTTTGTTTTAATGAAAGTGTTCGCAATTCGAACAGTAAACAAAACCCGGTCTGTACCCGATTATGCGACATCGCTTGACCTTATTGTTATTGAAGTGCGCATGGTAGCTGGCCAATCAACATTGAGCTCGCTTACACATGAAATGACGTTGTCGAATGAAACGTGAGAACGGGAGGAGCTATCGGATAATATTGGTTAATTCATGCGCAGACACTGTATATAATTTGAATATCGTCGTCTGCCTACAAAATAGCGACTGGACGCTAAATCGTATAAAGAGATTAGCAAATGAAAAAAAAACAACCTGACAATACCCGTAAATAAATATTTCTAAGCTGACCACTATTTATCTTTCTACCGCATATTTACCATATCTGAAGTAAAGAGTGGTAATTAAATAATTAGTTTATGATGCTAATAGAGTCTATTACACCTGTTTGCCAATTGCCGAATTAAATTGAAAGGTGATAATTAATTTGTGTTTTACTCCCAAACAAGCCTTAATGACAGCAGCGTATTTTAATTAAAGAGATCATGAAAAACACAAGCGGTTTAATTGTATTTTAAGTTATATTAAAGTATCGAGTGTGTAACACTTCGGAAAAGTAATTCATCTAGACAACTATAACAACGGATGTAATTATTTTGTCTTCTTATTACTTTATTATTATTATCGTCCCGAATATTGTCAAATTGAATTAAATGTGAAAACAAAAAACAGCGTCTCTGCTTCTTTCTTTTGTAATTATGACTGCTTGACCCGGATGTCAGCAAGGGGCCCGTGTGTTATCGGTAACAATCAATGGTAATATAAACAACAGACAGAGATATTTATTATGCAACTGTCATAACAACAGCACTATAACACATCCCGATCAATATACCAGGGTATTAATGTGAAACAGATAGTTGACAACACCAAATTGATTTGCTATTTTCACAACACAAAAATATATTGACACATTTTTTTCGGAAATGGCCGATTTCGGACACTGATTTTTTTAGTGTGTATTTGACTCGGATTTTCAATTTTTACCCATAAATTTTGACCAAACTTGGGGGTGCGTATTATGCACGAGGGCGTATTATATTTGTGGATTTATGGTAATAGTGTATTTCTTAACTTTCTTGATTAAATGTGTGATTGTGAAATAAAGTTATTAAAGGACATTTGTGTTTGGATCTCTCGGTAATCCTTCTTCACACTTTCTATGTGGACGGGTGGCAGCAAATTTACCATTGTTAATTGCCCAAACTAATCCATGTTGTTTTGGGCCATGTACTGAATGACCTGACGGAGAAAACAGTTTCAGTATGCATAAATATTGTAAACTTATATCATATTTTCATTGGTTGGACACTTATGCTGTCAAACAAATGACATCAAACATCATCTGATCAACAAAATTAAAACATGGTAAATGCCATTGTCAATACCTTTAACAAACATTACTATGTTTGTCTTTATGCTGTCTGTTGTTTGGTTAGACACATGCGTTTAACATTGAATGTTAGTTCTCGTGTAGGAAATGCAAGCTATATATTTTTTCCAAGTTTAAAACCTTTGTCAATAACAATAGTGCCATGTAACAAGCGCATAGGATTCCCAAAAAATTATAAATATTTACAATGCTTGAAATTGTAATGCATTTCATGAAAATGCTATTTAATCAATTCAAAAAGAAATGAATCAAACTTTAAAAATATTTACACATATAAACAGATAAGAATACGCAATCAACTCCAGATTGCTGCACTTGTCTCGCTCTCTGCCAGCATTACATTACTCAAGTGTTTTCACTTTCGTCACATGATCTTTCTGATTCAAGCTATTTCCACTGTAAAAGTGCCTGCTTAAATTTTACATTTAATTCTTTAAAGTGACTCTACATTTGAACAAATGTGGATCTTCGCCCCATTACAAAATATCTCAAGTTTTACTATACAATTTATATTAGTTCAAGTGCAATGGTGTGGTTAATTAGCCAAGCTTATGTTAGAACACTGGTTTCACCAGTTTCTTACTTTTAATTCCTTATCAACCAGCAAATTTGTTGCATTGATATCCCCCGCCTTCACCTTATGTATATCTATACACCTATCAAGTTTCATGTTGAAATCTTAAATAGTTTCTGAGATAAAGCCCTAGAAAGTCTGTGACAGACAGACAGATGGATGGACTGATAGACTGACAGACGGACAATGACAAAACTATATCCCTCCGCCTTTGGCGGGTGATAATTATGATCCATTTATACAAGCAGACATATGCAAGTACTATACTGTCATAGATGGTCTAGGAGATAACTTAGCACATTTATGTATTTTATGTGATTAAACTATACATGTCTGTCAATTACAAATAATTTGAAAAGTATCTTGTGGAGCTTGCTTAAAATTGTTTAATAAGTGAATAACTGTACAAACTGAATCTTCTAAAAACAAACCTCTTTAACCATTGATGGGTTTTCATACTCAAAATACTTTTTCCAGGTATATAGTCACAATACTGGTATTGTTTAGTTGAGTGTGTCTTTCACACATTACTTACTTTCAATATAGCATTCCTCATTATGAATAAAATCTTCCTTGTTAAGGAGAACACTCCAATTTATTAACTAGTGGTTGAAGTATGCATTCCATGACTCTGTATTGAACCACTTGAGAACAATCTACATTACATCCTTCTCCAGTCTCAATGTTAAATTATTAAAAGTGATTTTTGGAAGAGATCATAATACAATTTCCAACTAAAAGTTTTTTTATAGAATGAACAATTTCTAGCTTTAATATTTCATGTAAAATACATTTTGGTCTTCATACTGAAATCTGCAAACAAAATTAAAAATTCCTACAAACATATGAGAAGAAATGTGAAAAATACAATTAAGAAAACAATAAGTTAATTAAGAACAAGAATCCATTCGGGTGATTCTACAATACTCTGAATGTTTATGTGTTGCTTTCCGTCCATATCGTGCAGCACTAGAACACAGACACTGATTCCCCATAAAATATGTTTGGACACAGACAAATCAAATATATTAGTTCATCACCAAAATTGTAATATACTTAATATGTAAACAATACTACTACTATGTAGGCGTTTCCGATCGCCAAAATCGCCAAAGGCGATTGAATCTTTCAGCTGGCGATTAAAGTTTAAAATGTGAATGAAAATGGCGATTGCAAAAAACCCTGATATTTCTCTAAGCATATAATATTCCCTACTTTTAAAGAGAACTCGGTACCGATTTCCACATGTAATCGCCATAAAAGCTCCAGGTGGTAATAGATAGTCCACTGATAAGAGATAACCCGATGCCCTTATCGTATATTCAAGCCACATAACACAGTCATGTATGCTGACAGATGCATCACGGAAAATTTTCGGGTAACTTTCCAGTTGCCAAACTGTGATATGTAACGTCCATTCGGTTACGAGAATGTTTATGGAGGCGGAGTTATATAGCGATTATTATTTTTGATTGACGTCGGTCACAGAGTAAGCGTTTAACGCAGGTTTATTAACAATGAATCACAGTTGTAGCATTAATACGTGATATAAAACCGGTAAATAAAGCAGTACATTAAAGGCAGTTTTGGGCATCATCATCACACCTATTTACCGTACTGTAAACAATCATTAATTATGAGAAGTTAATTGCAATTGGTGAGCAGTGTAAATTTACTTACGGCGAGTAAGTTGTGAAAAACAAAACCGTTAATAATTTGATGCGGTAACAAATTAAATCCAGTGCATGTATATTTTATCATGTCTATTTGTAGAACTGATTTACACCGTTTTTCTACAGCCACGTGATAATAACTATTCACTATGCATTAATACCGGTATGCCATGTAGAACCCGTGTTATAAGAAAGAGCGCGAAATTATTGCTGTCGTCTGCAATGCCAAGTTCTACGCATGCAAAGCATGCTTTTTTAAAAACAGAAGATGTGTAACTAAATATAGCCTAGCCGCTAAGTACATGCAGTATTTAAGACTTACAAATTTACTGGTACGTTTGAATAAATTATATATTGCAACTATGGAAAAATATGTCCATTCAAGAATACATTGCAGTAAATGTATTTTTCAAGAATCAAGAAGCATCAGACTACGGCAAAAATTATTGGGAGAAGGGGGGGGGGCAAATAGGAGTTACGCAAGACCCACCCAATCAAAGACCGGGGCATATCTGAAAGTTCTAACATTGTATACCGTTTATGCCAGTGCATGAAAATAAATATAAATGAAAAATAAAAACATGAAATTATTTGATTTCACGTAACAAATAATGTATTTAAATGCTAAATGCGACTTCATTGATAATTTAATACAGTCATTATTGATACCTATAGATTCGTGATAATGATTATGTCGTTCATTGAGCAAATAAGGTTATAATGTGGGTCGTCATCGTAGTGCTAAAATTTGGCTACTAATTTTTTTTTCCTTAGCGCCAACCTAGCTTCTAAGTGCCATAAATTAATGAAGCACATATATATTTATCAATACTGGACAAATGGAAAAAACGTCGTAGGTTCACCGGTCCGCGATGATCGTCGTATCAATCCACGGCGGACGTAATTTACTTCGGCAAAAAACACAGCAGGCATTCGTCCACCGTTGTCCGCGGTGACGATCCACGGCGTTACACCGTGACCGTAACTATTTAATCTCAAAGTAGATTTTAACTATACAAACATGTATTTATCATTTGAATATATACATGTAGATACATGTATCATAGCGCATGTTATAAATGATGATGATAATAATAACTATATTATTATTATTATTATAATTATAAGCATGTAACATCCAATAGAGCCGGGATCAAATTTTGAAATGACAGCGTCGCTACATTCTGATTCCCGCTATATTGGCTTATTTTAAATGGATTATATGATTATCAGTGTTCAGGCTTGTAAAATGTAAACTGTGTTAAAAAATAAAATGTGTTGGTTTGGGTAGATAACCGATTTTATTTTAAGAGTGATCACAGAAAAAAAAAGTTCACTCGTGTCTTTGCAACTCGTAAAAATACTAATTTTTTTATCACCCGTGATTTAATCGAAACAAGCAAATAACCTGTATATTCCTTTAAAGCGAGTATATACGATCTTGTCAAATATGTATTATTTAAAATAAAATGTGTAAAATATTTATTAAACATATATTATTTATTAACTAAAATAAAAGTTAAGAAGAACATGTGTTGATAAAATGCTAAATAAAACAGATATTTAATTCTGATATCGAAAAAGGCTGTATAGTCGAAATCGCCAGCATGTAGATCATGCAAGTATTATGTGAATCTAAATTTAGTTAAACGGTTCTTTTTAAATTCCTGCATCGATATCTATTCATACGACACACGAACACTAACTAAAATGACGAATGCTTCGGTGATTGTAGGAAAATATGTACGAAATATATTCGTCGCAATCGGCTCGGGGCACTAATTTGTCTTTGCTGAATGTTATGAAATTCGTCTTCAATATATATTTTGTCTTGCCTATTTTGTGTTATTGTTCACATTTTATCAATATATAACACTTTAACACATATACAAAATCGTATAATCTCGCTTTAAATGTGTTTTTTTATCGTAATACTTTTGTTATAATGAAAAGCAGTGCTAGTTTTCTATAACATTACGATTGCAAAATCTACATATTCTGTTGTCGTGAAATATTTCTATATCGACCTCTTTCTATTTTAAATTTTTGAAATGATACTCAAAATTGTGTGAGAGGCACGTGTATTCTATGTTTTGGAATTTTAATACTATCGAGATATGTATGATTGCGTAACATGGAAACACCGAATTACACTTATCACAAATTAACAACCGAATTTCACATTAAAATGATCGTTGGTATTGATTAGATACGGGTTCTTCACATGACGCCGGGTTATAACCGAATACCGCCTTCACTTATCACTAATCTCTTTCAATTGTTTGCGATTTTTACAGTTTGCACAATTTTCCACCGTCTTCATTAATTTCACGCGTCTTTAATCCGCTATTCACAAATTGTTGACACTAGGTCTGATTGGATAAAATAGATAATTGGTAAAGATTACCCAATTTGTTTCATGATTGTCCTTTTGATTAAATGAAAGACGGATTGTTTTTACTCAAACGCTGATACTCATTACTTAGAATAAATTGTAATTGTGAGTGTTATTTTAATAAAATATCTAATTGTCTATTAAAGAGTTTAGATTTGTTTGATGATTATCCTTCGAATTTCATGAAAGTCGGATTTTTTAATCGCCTTTACCCGTGTGTTGCTCTTTGATTTATTTCGCTGTACCCGTACTGTTTACAATTTGCAACAGAAGAGGGCAACTTATTCTCTCATAGCATTTAGCATGATGTATACAAACACAATATAAATTTTCACCTGAATTGAATATTTATTAACAATGCTATTGAGGCTTTATTGATAATGCTATTGAGAAAGAAGATGCAATAAATAGTAAGTTTTCCTTTATTGTAATTAAGGTAGCGCACCTCTAATGATTTCCCGCGATTTCTTCGAAGGTTGAAGAGCCTACTATTAGGTGCCGTAGCCTAGTGGTTAAGGCGATAGACTAGAAATCTTTTGGGATATTCTCGCGCAGGTTCGAATCCTGCCGACGACGTATACTTTTTTTGCGACGCGTTTTATTTATTTTCTAACGTAATTTGATTTAATATGGCATATAAGCTATATTTATTGTTAAATATGTTGCAATTTTTATGCACATTCTTCAATTATTAAAATTAAAACAACGTTATGGCGAAACTGGGTGATTTACTGTTGAAAATACGAACCATGCATGTTGCATTTTATTTATATTTCAAAAAGTAAACGGTAAATTTGTCTATTTCTTGGTATTTTTGCTGTAGATAGTGTTTCTATAAAAACTAAGTTTAAAATATGACTTAAATGATACTATTTTGAATTTGATGACACTTTGTTTTTAACCGACCCCATTTTTACTTGGCTGAAATCACTTACATTTCATGGCACTCTTCCATAGATAAACATTTGTAAAAAATAAATGTCTGTAAAAGAATACTTATTTCATCTTGTTTGAACTTTAAACACCTTTACAGCATCTGTACACACCAACTGCATGCCCATATTTGGAAATTTGAATGAATTATGGAACTTTTATATACCCCAGGGGTGAAAATAAACTGGACAAAAGCCGAGCGTGGGGGTGGTTTTGAAAAAATCGGTATATTTTTTTAAAAAGCATGGAAAGCCTACCAACAAATTTGCATGTAGTTCAGTGAAATGATGCTGATTAAGAAAATAATTAATTAGATTATATTTGGATATGTGCCCATTAGAGGTGCGCTACCTTAAATTGAAATTTTGACTATTTTGTTATCGCTGCACCATTTAATGAGTCTTTAATAAAACTTTACATCTATTGTTTAGGGTTAATTTAATTAATTTATTTATTTTAATTTTCTTATGTCATGTTGTTCAGCCTACATATGGGCATTTATTTTATGCTAATCAGGTGTTATATAAGCCCGTGGCAATGTGTGTCGCGAAGATAAGATATTGTACAGATGGTAACTAACATGATAGTCGTTACAACAGAGACCATACACCACAGGCGGTAAACGATATCAGGATCAATAATATACTGTTTTACCCAGTACATAACTTGTTGACGTGTCCTTTCACATTTATAGACTTCATGATAGCTGACACGCGAAAGCCAGCTCGATAAAGATTAATAATCTGCAATTTTGTCGTGTGTGTTACTTTCCCCATCGTAATACTGTATTCAATAGTGAATCTTAAAGGGATCTTTTCACGTTTTGATAAATTGACAAAATTAAACAAAACTTGTTTCAGATTCGCAAATTTTTGATTGAGTTGAGATATTTTTTAGGAAACGGTAATACTGAACATTTACCATGGTTTAATATAGCCAGTATATGTATCTTTTGACGATTTTAAAAACTGAAAATTATAAAGCGTTGCAACGCGAAACGATTGAATAATTTTAAAGTTCTTTTATTGTCGTTTAATTTTGTGAAACAAGAAGATTGCGTATATTAAGTATAAAATACATTTATCATATATACTTGGCAGGATGGCCAAGCAGTCTTATTCGTTTTAACTCCATGACTCCGGGGGTCACTGCTTCGAGCCCTGCAGAAAGCTACTTTTTTCCGTTTTTTCAATTTTATTCCTGATTTTTTACAGTGTTTAAATTTATCAATATAAAGCAGTTAACGACAAACTTTAAAACATCCAACATCTGTGAAAAGGCCCCTTCAAAGCGAGTGATATATATATATCTTATCTTATATATGTTCGAGAGCGAAGATAGCTGTCTTATAGTCATCTACAGTTTACTAATCCAAGCTAAAATAAGTCGTAGTTTTCTGATCCAAACCGAGGTAGTTCACAGTTTGCAACTTCGATATAACGCGTGTCACAGTAAATGTAATTACAATTAACACAATCGCGGAGAGTACAAACCAATAACGCTCAGACAAACTGAAATAGGCGTGAACAATGCTAGTTTTGTACTGGTCATTTATGTGTTTTAAATTGATTGGTTGGTGAAAGTGATATTATGGGCATCCAACAGTTTATAGGTGTCTAGCGCAACTGTTGTATTTTTTTGGTGTTTTCACTTCATATAGACTTATATTTGTTAATAAAGCATCAACATACTAAAACAATATCCAGGAAAGAGAACAATAATTCATTTGAATATCAACCGTACTTTCGTTTTGACAACTGACGAAATAAATGATTCGATTTACGATGTGAATCTAAATTAAGTTTTAATGCAGATTCATTCATACGACACAAAGACACTTTTTTGTTTAACGGATGATTTCGGCTTAGAGGACTGGATGAGTCATGTAAAATATTGAATTATATATATATATCTTTTTATAAACAACTGGTAGCAAGATGATTTGCAGATAATTCGCCAGTTACCACATTTTAACTAACTCTTTTGACCTGTAAATTCTTTTCAGCTCAATTCAACAGTGAAAATTGCCCATCATATCACTTGAAAAGATTACGAGCTAATGTTAGGGACACGAGATGGCGTAAAACGTTACGCACACGAAGTTAATTATACACGAGTTACCTTTTATTATTTGCGGGTATTTAATAGTGTACTCAATTATATTTCCATATATTTATTATTTTTCACAGATATAGGAACATTTAATTAAGATTATCTTCGGGAATTTACGTAACCATGCTATAAATACTTTAAGTTTTACTTCATCATTATTGGGAAACAGAAGTAAACAATTTTATATCATAGAGAGAATTATATATTTAATTGAATTTTATTTACTCACCACAGACAAAACAAAGGTACAATGTTAACATGTATGTTATAACTTTTTATAATGAACCTTTTCTCCAATGAAATTTTCTTATAACAAACCTCCACCGTGATCCGTCGTGCATCCACCGCGGTCCGCGAAAAGTCCACGACGATCGGCGGTGACTTCTAAGTGTGATAGTGTCCGCGGCTTTTTTGTGAGGACCGCCGAAAAAACACTGCGAATAAGAAACAATATCGCCGTGATTTTCCGCCCTGGAGCACGTTTGTCCGCGGTGGCGTCCGCGCGAGCTGTACTGTACAAAAGAAAGAAATGTCTCACATACACTGATGCCCCCATTGTACATGTTTGGACACCAAACAAATCCACTATTATATTCTACAAAAGGCAAAAAACAAGGAGTGCCATAACTCGGCAAAAATTGGTGGCTGTCAAAATTCTATTATTTACGATCATATACACATTGGTGTCATCAAACTGTGGACGATGGCGCAAGATTCACACTGTAGTTACTACTGTTACTACTAAGTAAAAGGGGAGATCATAACACACATTTTTGAGAATATATATCCTTTAGTGGAAAAAACAGATAAAAGGCCCTAATTCTAGCAACACTACACACATCAATTTTTTTTTTAAAGATCATTTACACAGTAGGCTTCTGTTCAGTGCTAAATCAGCTCTGAAGGGATTTTGTCCACTCCTGGAGATTTCCCTGCCTTTAGACTGCGCACTTCCTCCCCCACCTCTGCCTTTTGTAAGCACGGACTGTCGCCAACCGCTTACTGGTCTGAGATTGTTCAGACAGAGACTGCGGTCTTGTCAAAGCAGGTAGTTTAAGTGGTCATTGGACATATGAAGACTTCAAAACGCGAATTTTACTAATTTCAGGGTTTTTTTGCGCACCATTTTCGACATTGGACAGGTACCGGTACTTAGCTTTGAGAGCAAAACAACCTCAATGCCGAGCACAAGTTCCAGAGATCCCGCATGGAAAAAATGTCCTTTTATTAATTTAACAGCAATAGCTTGGTTGCAACCAAATTATATAATATCTACATATACGGTTGCAAACCAAAAATTCTAATCTCAATTTGGGATTCAAATATTTGATTATTATATGTTTCATTGCCAGAAAATGTCATGTTATCGCCATTTTGTAAAAATATATTTTAAAAGAAATGTCTTTATATGAGACAACTGTCAATAAAATTAAAACAGACAAGATGTTGTCCTAAATATACCCAGTGTTTTTTCACCATTTTGGAAATGAGGCCGAGTCCCTTTGGATTGGAAAATATCGTCTTCTTTTACTAAAGTTTTCAATTAATTTTGTTAATTTCATGCTTACAAATACTTTATAACTGATAATAAAAGTATCTTATATTTTCTTAGGTTCAACTTATAGAGCTGATTTGGAGACAATTCAAATGTTAAACAATCTTACTGAAAAAACTTTCAATAGATTTTTTTACCACGTTTCAAAAAAAAAATCTTTGGGTGTGGGGGGGGGGGGCTGGAGAGGGGGAATAATGTGGATGTATGGTCATCTGTTAGATGATATTTCAAAAATAAGAAGAATAAAGAATAAAATAAATTTTTTCAAGGGGGGGCGGATTCTTGGGTGGAGCCTTGGGGATGGTTTGGGTGGAGTCCATTGTGGTATGTAAGGTAAGTGTTGAAAGAGCTGTGTTCATGAAACACAATGCCCCCTACATGTACTACGCCGCTTTAAAGCCATATATTTGACCTTTGACCTTGAAAGATGACCTTGACCTTTCACCACTCAAAATGTGCAGCTCCATGAGATATGCATGCATGCCAAATATCGAGTTGCTATCTTCAATATTGCAAAATTTGACATTTGACCTTGAAGGATGACCTTTACCTTTCACCACTCAAAATGTGCAGCTCCATGAGATATGCATGCATCCCAATTATCGAGTTGCTATCTTCAATATCACAAAATTTGACACTTGACCTTTGACCTTGAAGGATGACCTTGACCTTTCACTACTCAAAATGTGCAGCTCCATGAGATACCCATGCATGCCAAATATTGAGTTGCTATCTTCAATATTGCAAAATTTGACCTTTGACCTTGAGGGATGACCTTGACCTTTTCACCACTCAAAATGTTCAGCTCCATGAGATACGCATGCATGCCAAATATCGAAATGCTATCTTCAATATCGCACAATTTGACCATTGACCTTGGAGGATGACCTTGACCTTTCACCACTCAAAATGTGCAGCTCCATGAGATACGCATGCATGCCAAACATCGAGTTGCTTTCTTCAATATTGCATAATTTGAACTTTGACCTTGAAGGATGACCTTGACCTTTCACCACTCAAAATGTGCAGCTCCATGAGATACGCATGCATGCCAAACATCGAGTTGCTTTCTTCAATATTGCATAATTTGAACTTTGACCTTGAAGGATGACCTTGACCTTTCACCACTCAAAATATGCAGCTCCATGAGGATACGCATGCATTGCCAAATATCAAGTTGCAATCTTCAATATTGCACAATTTGACCTTAGACCTCGACCTTTGACCTTGAAAGATGACCTTGACCATTCACCACTCAAAATGTGCACCTCAATGAGATACGCATGCATGCCAAGTATCGAGTTGCTATTTTCAATATTGCAAAATTTTACCTTTAACCTTGACCTTTGACTTTGAAGGATGACGTTGACCTTTCACCACTCAAAATGTGATGCTCCATAAGATACACATACATGCCAAATATCAAGTTGCAATCTTCAATATTGCAAAAGTTATGACCAATGTTAAAGTTTTCGGACGAACGGACAGACGCCATATATTTGACATTAGACCTTGAAGGAAGACCTTGACCTTTCACCACTCAAAATGTGCAGCTCCATGAGATTCACATGCATGCCAAATATCAAGTTGCTATCTTCAATATAGCAAAATTAGACCTTTGACCTTGACCTTTGACCTTTAAGGGATGACCTTGACCGTTAACTTTCACCACTCAGAATGTGCAGTTCCATGAGGTACACATGCATGCCAATTATCAAGTTGCTGTCTTCAAGATTGCCAAAGTTATGACTTATCTTTAAGTTTTTGGATGGACGGAGAGATGCCATATATTTGACCTTTAACCTTGAAGGACGACCTTGAACTACCACCACTCAAAATGTGCAGCTCCATGAGATACACATCCATGCCAAATACCAAGGGATATCTTCAATACTGCAAAAGTTATGGCCAATGTTAAAGTTTTGCATGGACGCACAGACTGACAGACAGTTCAACTGCTACCGGTGGCATTAAAAAAGGGAAAAAAAAAATTGGGTGGGATTCTGGGGTGGGGCCTGGGGGATGTTTTGGGTAAAGTCCATTGTGGTAATTGTTTTGTAAAAGTATGAATCAAATCTGATCCTAAATAAAGAAGTTATGGCAATTTAAGCAAAATTTATTTATTTGATCTTGAGAGTCAAGGTCATTCAAAGGTCAAGGTCTAATTCAACTTGCCAGATACAGAACCCTCATGATAGCAAGAAAGTGTTTGAAGTTTGAAGTTTGAAAGCAATAGCCTTGATACTTTAGAAGTAAAGTGCATCTAAACACAAAGTTTATCAAAATATTGAAAGTTACTAAAAAAGGGCCATAATTCTGTCAAAATGCCAACCAGAGTTATGCAACTTGTCCTGAACAGTCCCCTTATGATAGTTAGCATGTGTTCTAATTCTGAAAGCAATAGCCATGATACTTTAGGAGTAAAATGGACCAAAACACAAAACTTAACCAAATGTTCAATTCTCTTAGTATAAAAGGGGCCAAAATTCTGTCAAAATGCCAGTCAGAGTTACATAACTTTGCCTGCACAGTCCCCTCATGATAGTTAGTAAATCTTGCAAGTATGAAAGCAATAGCTTTGATACTTTAGGAATAAAGTGGACCTAAACACAAAACTTAACCAAATTTTCAATTTTTTAAGTAAAAAAGGGGCATAACTCTAAAAATAATGCTGACAGATTAATTCAACTTGACATACAAAATTGTGTTGTTACCATAAAGAAGTGTTCCAAGTTTGAGTTAATTATCTTTGATAGTGTTAAAGTTATTTGACTTAATAAACAAGAATATCAGTGAAACTGATGGATGCTCCCCAATGATGCGCTTTGTCGATGTATGTGTTAATAAACACCTAAACAAATCTAGTATTAGCCTCGGTGACCTTGACCCAGTGACCTCAAACCTCATCAAAAGGTAGAGGTCCATGCAAGGTACCTACATGCCAAATATGAAAGTGATTGGTAAAGTATTGAAGGCGCTATGAGAAACGGTAGCAAAAGTGTGACAGAAGATAGTGTATTATTAGCCTCGGTGACCTTGACCTTGACCCCAGTGACCCCAAACCTCATCAAAAGGTAGAGTTCCATTCAAAGAACCTACATGCTAAATATGAAAGCGATTGGTTAAGCATTGAAGGCGCTATGAGAAACGGTAGCAAAAGTGTGACAGAAGGAAGTCTATTATTAGCCTCAGTGACCTTGACCCCAGTGACCTCAAACCTCATTAAAAGGTAGAGGTCCATGCAAGGTACCAACATGCCAAATATGAAAGCGATTAGTTAAGTATTGAACGTATTGAAGGCGCTATGAGAAACGGTAGCAAAAGTGTGACGGAATGAAGGAAGGAAGTAAGGAACTACAAACTGGCAACTATATGCTCCACTGAAAATATTTTCGAGTAGCATAAAAAATTTCACCAACGCCGACAACTACGCTGACACAGGCGCTAGTAGTAAAGCTCTCTTTTTTCTTCGAAAAGTCAAGCTAACAAGAGGGTCCACACACATCCTTGTTGACTGCCAGTACTAAGACAATTTTGGTGGGAATAGCAGTTAATTAAGATTGCATCCGTTTTCTGAAAAGGTGCCTCTTGTCTTACTTCATAGAAAAAACATGTAGAATGCAATTTAGCACAAATCTTTCCCCATCACTGCCATGTCATGATAGAGATAAATTATTATGTATATTGGGCACCTATAATACATATCCATGTGAGCTGATAGGGTGTTGGGTAGTTAAGCAGGACTTTAAAAAAAACATGATGAGACATACTTGCACAAGAAACAGCTTTGAATATACCATGTATAGATCAGTAATGTACAGTCTGTAATTGGTCACTAGCCTTAGATAGAACAACAAGCGTCTTCAGATAGGATGCAATGTGCACACATTATGTTCTTTGGTTAACAGTCAAAAGAAAATAAAGTACCAACTGAACAATTGTCATGATTTCAGATTAGCAATGGAAAGTGCTATTAAACTAAAAATCTGATCCAATTTTGATCCAGGCTAAGTTCTGACTGGCCTTGAAGGTATACAAGAGGTCCTAAGGCGCTAATCTAAGGCTTTCAGACTAAAGCATTATGAGCAGGTGGTTTTCGCAAGGTTTTACTTTTTTTTTAAAGAAAACTACCCCAGCACCTGGCAGCCATTTTTTTAAAACAACAACATAATCATGCCAAGAAATAATTACAACACAATTTGTGTTAATGTGTTTATTAACTTTCACAATGAGTGTGCAGGCTTTTTCCGCCGTATGCCACGGGTCCAAAATTCGGCCACATTCCCAATGCAAATCTGTTTGTTTTTTTTCCCAATTGAAAAAAAAAATCCCAATTCCAAAAAAAAAAAAAATAATATTTTTTTTTTTTTTTTTTTTACCTTAAAATATATAAGTTAACCTGATCCGCTGTAGAAAATAGAAAGTGTTGCATAATTAAATTATCTGTTGCCTTGAATTTGTTTTAAAAACTGTAAAATATATTAATGATTATCAGGGCTCAGCCTAGGTTCAAACTTGAGGGAGACGTGACTTCTCCCTGAGCTAAAATTAGGGAGAAGTGAGGCCACTAAAAGGAGAAGTGATTTCTGTTCGGCGTTTAATAAAATCTTCGCTTGTTTTATACCCCTCATTACACCAAGCCTTAGTATCATCATCATTGACAAACAAATACTATTTTCAAATTCAATAAATCCTTACAAATTAAGTCTTATAAATCAATTCATACAAACAAAACTTGTGATTTCCATGTGCATCATAAAAATAAACAGTACTTTAATAATGCAATGACAATCCAAACCCTTTTTACATCATAATGAATCAATACATGATAATTAGTCAGTGATTTTTTTCACCCAATTGGGAACAGGTCCGGTACCAATGCCATTGGGAATTCTTCGCATCATGAAATCACCAAATTGTGGTAAAAACGAGTCTTAACAAAACACAATCTTAATGCATGGGACCAAACACCTATAGATTACATATAGTATATCTATTACTGTTTATCCGAATTGTATACATATCCGAAATATGTACACTTGAGAATGCCTACGCCTGTTTCATTTAATAATCCAAATTTTCCTTGTTGTTATCTGGTTTAACAAACCTTATTACACGTACATGTTTGTTAATCCAGTTAATGCTTTCTCCATTATTGAATCACCATTAGTCTACTTGTAATTTGAATCGCCAGCTTTGAATTGAACGCGGGTTTAATGTTACAATACATCTGCCATGTGCAATGTCGAAGGTCATGAGTCATGACGTAGCAATTTTATTCTACTCGGATAATTTATATCTAATCGAGGAAATGTGTTTTCTCAATGTCTATTGTGTAGTATTAGGACTTGTTAGTATAAAAATGAACTGTGATTCCAGTTTATATAAGATAATGGTGTTACTCGTAATTATCGGTGGATTAACAAACTGACAAAACTCGCTGGACTTTTACAGTAGTGGATCTACGTAATTAATAGACCTTTGATCAATTTTGTTTTTCTTTAATAATTTTTCCGACTTTCTTAACCGTGCCGTCTGCCAAAAACATGTAATTATCGAATAACCAATCAAATATCACGTAATCATTAGACAACTTACAGCACGCGCAAAGAGGTTGCGGGATATAAAATAAAGTTTACGTATGGCTACGGTAGATAAAATTATGGATATTAGCACTACAGTTTGCACGGATGGGTTGTTAGTTTTCGTTTATATGGTTATAATGGAATGTCTGACAAAATAAATTGCACATTGACTGAATAATTAGTGTTTAAGAATTTTGAAACACGAAACAAGTAAACAGTAGAACATACTATAATAAATCGTATTCATATTTACTGTTGGGAATGTGTTGCGCGTGTAAACTTTTTTGAGCGTAAATACATGTCTATAACAACGTCATTTCATCGCTCAGATAAACTATTGCATATGTATATACAATGCGCGCGTTCTCATTGGTAGCTATCGATGTTAATGTACCGCTTAACTCCGCCTGCAAGGCGTGTACTAATTGGGCTTGCAGAACAGAGAACTATCCAAACTGTCGGCGAAATGACACTCGCTATGATCTTTTGATCTAAACCGTTATTGTTTGGAGTGAATGCCCATGTATGCTAGTTGCCTGGATAAGCTTTCACAGCAGTCGATCTTTTGCTGTGATAATAAACTGATAACATAACAAGCATCATCGGTGACTTTATGACATGTGAAAATAGAGAATTTTTAGATGAAAAAGTTGAGAGAAAAAAACGTTGATGTTGTAAAAAAAGAAGGCGAAGTCAACTTCTCCTTCATGTAATTTAAGGGCGACATTATTGTGTCCCGGGCGAAGATGTCGCCCACGTCGCCCTCACAGCCGAGCCCTGGATTATTTAAGACTTTCCTTATTTTCCTCAAAATCCGGAGCTTCGCAAGATTTTTTTCACCTTAAAAAAGGCCAGACCTTCTCCCCAAATTCAGATTAAAAAACCTCCACTTATCTCACATGTTCATAATACTTTGTAAAATTTTAATAATAAGTTATCAAAATAGTGGTTATTTACCAGTCAACTGCTTCTTTGAAATATAAGAAACACTATTTAAATGCGATAATTTTTCCCAATTGAGCCAATTTTGCGAATAATGTTTTTCCTAAAATGGGGGTATTCACGACGCGAAATTTCCAAAATTCCAGTGTGGCGTATTCCCAAAATGGAGCAGAAAAAGCCTGGTGTGTTACTGTAAACAAATGTGACTGCTGGAGTCGTCAAATTGTATTCCTATAGCCACAAAAGAGAACTGCTGCGCCTCATTGCTGGCTTGTTTTTTTAACAGACATTAAATGACTTTCACTATGCATATGAATTATTATATTTCATCTTGATAAATAACTAACAATAGCCTACTGCAGTTTTAGTTACACTGAAATCCTGGTGTCAGTGGTACTTTCAGTGCAGACTTAAGATAAACCTTAAAAAGAATTTCCATGGAATTCACTGCAATTAACTGCAAATCTGAGGATTGAGTAGTTGAATTCAAAGCCCTGCATATAAATTTTGTGAAGATTGTTCAATAACTTAGTTTTACACTTATTAACATAAATATGCGCACTTATTTAGGTTTAACAAAGTTAGTTTGTTAAACTATTGTATGCAATTTTTTTTTTAAGTGAACGCAACATAGAGGACAATATATTTATTCCCTATAGTAAGTTAGACTTAAAATAAAATGATGCATTTTTCAAATTTTTGGCTTTTTTTGCTATAATTCCAGGAGAATTCTAATGAGAGAAATACAAGCTTTTTATTAAAGTTAATCTAGGGATCTAGTTTTAAACCCCAAGTGATTCAGTTGTGAATTCTTCCAAGATATCATTGTGATTTATGTTGGGCCAAGTTTCAGGAAGATTGAGTCACACCTCTACAGAGTTCACAAGGTGATAATTGATGACGGCCAAGTTTCATGAAGATTGAGTCACACCTCTACAGAGTTCACAAGGTGATAATTGATGACACAAAAGGCTAGAAAGAGGATGGACAAAAGGGAATAACACAAGCCGTGTCTTTGCGTGAATGCACTCATAATTGACAGCACTCAATGAGTAATTTGAGATGCTTATAGATGCTTATAGTCACTTCATGACAATATTTAAGCACCTTGATAGGAGTCAGGAGTCTTTTTATATTTTGCTTTTTTGCTGGTCTGACACTGAAATTGTTTTAAACAGACCAATAGACAGTATGCCCAAACAAGATGTTATAGTAACAGATAACCCAATATATGATTCATTCTCTTTATAATACTGTGTTACTATAGCAATTTTAAACATAGAAAACACATCATAATTCATGAATTATTTAGACAGACATTTGAATATCAGATGTATTGGAACAATTTGTCCAACCATTGTCCAATGTAGTTGTAACATTATACACATATTAATTATTACCACAAGCAAGTTTGATTATGACAACACACATCCTGTTTTTTTAGACCCCTATTTATGGGTAAGACATTCCTGTCAACTGGCACCCATCATCATCATCGTCGTCATCATCATCATCATCATCATCATCATCATCATCATCATCATCATCATCATCATCATCATCATCATCATCATCATCATAACCCCCATTATCATCATCATTGTCATCATCATCATTATCACCGTCATTCTCATCATCGTCATTGCCAGCATCATCATCAACATCATCATCATCAACAACATCATCATCAACATCATCATCACCGCCATCATCATCATCATCATCATCATCACCATCATCATCATCACCATCATCATCATCATCAACATCATCATCACCGCCATCAACATCATCAACATCATCACCATTATCATCATCATCAGTGCTCCAGATAACATGCGTAAAGGCGTAAAAACGACTTTAATTTTTTAAATAACGATTTAGATTTAAAATCTTTGCGTAAAGTTACGCATTGAAAAAATAAAACACGAATTCGAAATTTTCGAACGTGCGTAAAACTTCCAGTAGCAAATTATATACGGTAAACGTTTCATCCCGGTTCTGACTCGTCTAGGCGCTCAATTGAAACTACAACTATAAGTTAACGTCACTCAAGCATTTGCTGTGAGGAAGAGCCACACCTAAGAACGGTCAATAGGCCAAACGGTCTCAATTATGTTCTCCTAGTATTGCAGGTGAGTCATTATTGTTTATTGTACCTTTTTAATTACACTAATTGTAATTTTGATAGACAAGTAATATACTGTATACCTACAAAATGTCATTAAAATTAAATGTTAAATATAGTTTTTGATATGACTTGAACGGCGACCAAAAGGTCATTATGACCTAAGCCGAAGTGTCAGTGACCGTTTTACATAAAAATCAAAATGGTCGACCGAAGCGGTGTATTGAAGCGTGAAAGGCAAAAAAAGCCATTTCAGTGTCAAAAGTCCACGCTGCATGCATTCTTTCAATTAGATTCAAATACCCAAAGCATGGTTTCGTCAATAATTGATGAACTCATAAGCTCTTGCGAAGCTGTCCGATTATGGGAAAGAAAGAAACGGAGAAGGAAAGCCAGGCTTTTCCAAGACTATAAACCAAAATGTTGAATTGTTGATGTGTCAAAAACAATGAATAAAACATTATAGTGTAATATATTGTTAAGAATTAATTTTATAAATAGGGGTAAAATAAGAATTATTTTTAAAATAGGTTGTAAAAAAGAATTCGACCAAAAAAAAAATTATAGGAGCTCTGATCATCATCATCATCTAGGTCATCATCATCATCATCTAGGTCATCATCATCATCATCATCATCATCATCATCATCATCATCATCATCATCATCATCATCATCATCATCATCATCATCACTGCCATCATCATCATCACCCACATCATCATCATCATCATCATCATCACTGCCATCATCATCATCATCATCAACATCATCATCATCAACATCATCATCACTGCCATCATCGTCATCAACATCATCATCATTATCATCATCATCATCAAAATAATCATCTTTATTATTACCATTATCATCATTATTTTCATCATCAACATCATCATCATCATTATTATTATCATCATCATCATTAGGGCTTTAACGATACATTCGAATATTCAAATTACTCGAATATGGCTGTGGACAAATCATATTCGTTATTCGCCACCTCCCGAACCAAATATTTGACGAATACAAACAATGTGGTTTCGAATTTGAAAGTTTAATCATCTTATCTTACCTTACAAATGAAGGTTCATACAATAAACCCCTATATTTAAATGTTCTTCTCCTTATTCCGGCGTTTTTCACCATGTTTACCCCACCCACTATGTTGCACAGTGAGATTATCAACAAAAATGGCGGGCAACGGTTGAATATTTAAGACATTGAATTGAAATATCTTTTGATGGTTGTTTAATGTTTATTTTGGTAAATACAAGTGATTTATGTCAAAAGGATTAGCAGATGGAATTTCTTTTTTGTTTATCTTTACGACAATGATTGTGCAACTTATCAACAAACATGGGGCCTAGCAAAGGGAATGCTATTGATATCGTTGACCCGCCTGCCAAATACATGTTAAGTTGCTTAATTGTTCTACTCAAGGATTTTATTGGTACTAATCATGTTTTCAAAACTGTGCTCAAAGTTTAAGCAGTTCTAGTCAGTGTTTTGTTATTTCAAAGTTTTATATTTCATATTTTAAGTATGCAATGATACTCATTACTCAATTAATCAATTGACAAATGCTCATAGTTTCATACTATATAATGTCATGTCAAGTTGTCAGTATCACTTTTTTTCAATGAAATTCATATTCGCGAATAAATATTCGTATTCGCCACCCTGTATTCGTGATACGTATCGTATTCATGACCTAGTGTATTCATTACAGCCCTATAAATCATCATCATCATTAGTATATGTTGTTTTGGGTACATATTGTTTCAATTTATTGAACATGCCTAAACCAATTTGGGTCATTTATTATCTGTCTTTCTTATAGCACACACCAATTCCACAAAATATTAAAAACAATATTTTTACAAATATTCTTAACTTTCATTGATTGTGAAATCAAAATGTTTCTATATGTTATTGATCCAAAAGCATGAATAAATGGTTTTCTGTAAAATCCTAGTATTAAGCATATGTGTTCAATCTTTAAATTCTGCTATTTCGATATGACAGAAGTGGTTGCATTTTATTTCATTAAGATGTATATGCTTGATCTTATAAAATTGTTACTTTTATTTTTAACTAGCAATATACATCACCAACGTTTTGTTAGTCACATATGGTGAAGACTGTCCCAGAGGTGGTTGTCACACACTGCTCATTATTCCTTATTATCAAATCAAAAGGTTATGTGACTTAATCAGTGACATCACAATTTGACCCCAAAGACAGGCCAAATTCAAGGTCAAAATGAGATCAGGTGTACATTGTGTTATAAATGTCATCCTGTCATACATGTATAACAATACTTTACAAAATTATAATTGCTGCTAGAAAGACAGACAGACAAACAAACAAATGAATGGACAGCAAATGGCAATATACCTCTTACACCAGGAAATGCCAGGAACATGAATATATTGTCATAATAAGGGTTAACCAAGAAATTGGCACATGTGAAAAATGTAAATGCCAAATAAGGTAAATGTTAATATGAAAATAAAGTCAGATGTGTTGAGAGTGGTCAACAACAACACCCATACAAGTATTACATTTTTGTAGGAGGTGGTTTTGATGCTAGTCAAAATTATTAAATTAGGTTAAACAATAATTTTGAACTTCTGAATGAGTTTAAGTCCCACAGTTGGTCAATGTTATAGTCAAAATAAGGACAGGTGATGTGTGTTGATATTGTTCATAGATAACATCCATGTAAGTATCAACCCTTTGTAGGAATCGTAATTGGTGTCCGATGAAATGCTTAATTTTTTGTTAAACAAGAGATTGGACCCTCTGAATAACTCTGAGCCAAAAGTATGCCAGTGTCAACAGCAACATGAAGTAGGGTTGATGTGGGTGTGTTGATAGTGTTCAAGGACAATATCTATGAAAGTATGGAAGATATGTAGTAAACATTATTGATATAACCGGTACATGCATATGAAATGTGTCTTTTTGTGTTATCCGTGTAGAGATGGAAGGGTGGGTCAAGCAATATGTACCTCCAACATCAGTCAATACCGGGGCATACAAAATATTTAAGGATTGTGTCTGCTCTTAAATATATTAATGTTAGTACAAGACACACTTTGGTGTCACTATTTTTATCAACGGAAATAACAATTGGTAAAGAGCAATAAGCAGAGCTTGTTTATGGAAGGGCATACTTGAATGATGACTGTGGAGAATAGATAGCGAAGTATTGCTATTAAGAATATCCTAGTTGATGCATACAACTACAACCAAATTAACCCATTTATGCCTAGTGGACTCTCCCATCCTTCTAAATTGGATCAATTTATTTCCATACTTAGGGATGTCTAGTATATTTATTTCTGTACTTAGAATATTTCTTACAGAAATTTCTTTTAGCAAACAGCGCAGACCCTGATGAGACGCCGCATAATGCTGTCTATGCTGTTTGCCAAGGCCTTTTTTCCAGACGCTAGGCATAAATGTGTTAAACACGATAAAAAGTTTACCACTTTACAGTCATATCAGATAATCGCTTAAAAGTGTTCTATTTATTTGTAGCTCAGGGTTGATACAAACAGGGCGCATTGTTATCAGAAAACACAAGTGGGACTTCCACATTCATGCTTACAAGAAAAGCCTAGTAAGGCAAATATTAATCTAATAAAATTATCTACAACATAACATTTTTGCATATTTTAATACAATTACCTTAAGGATGTTTCTTATAGGTTGTTTATATTTGTATGGCAGAGAAGTTTGCCTAACTGCTCCAGATGTATAATTTTGTTGTTACAAACAATAATCCAAATAGAAATTAAAAGACATAGAGTGTGGGTAAATGACATGAACTTAATTACAAAAATAAGATCTATGACCTGCAATTTTGGTACCTTATAGCAATTACCGTAAAACATTGTGTATAAGGCGCACTTTTTTACCCCCAAATTTTATTTTAAAAACTTGATGCGCGTTATGCACAACTACAGCCATGCCAAGACATTTTTTCCCTGTAAGTTACCCAGTTACGGTAACTCGCATCATTCTGTTCCCCGTTTTTTTAACTGTACTTATATTAATAATTGTGTTATATTTACAATCTGAATATAGATGGACAAACGTTATAAAGTTAATATCAGTATTTTCTATCTTTTTCAGGTACGTACAGAGCATTGAAATCAAATAAATTTGAAGAAGAAAATTAAAAACAAGGAAGCCATTTTCATTAAAATTTTATTGTTTTTTCCCACAATATTATACCCTACTGTACTAGGGTAACACAATTTATTTGGGGGCACTTGTCGATTTACAATAGTATGTCGGCAAGGTCTTTCCTGATATATTTATGATTATTTTTCTTGGTTTTTCTTGCTTTTCAAATGTGTTAATATAATTGATGTTGTGTTTGTTTACACGTTTTCATATGTCTTGTCAAGCTTGGGGTTGTGATTATCAAGCAATTTGCGTCACCTGTCAAGTTTTGTGTAGCTGGGCAATAATCAAAACACACGAACCGGCAAACAGCTTCACACCTCCATTGTTTGTTTTATTGCCCACCATGTCAAAAATGGTGTTTGAGTTGTTAAAGTCTCCTGTCAATTATAGACACTCGAAAAGAAGGCATGAGATCAGCAATGTAAATAAAACACGCAATTGTGAATTAGTCATGCGTGAATAACCCCGTGCAAAAACCAATCGATAATGTCAGTGTCTTAGTTATACCAAGCACACTAATCCATCCGTTAAGTGTACTCCTCCACGATAAAATCGTGGACAGTTACTTCGGAGATTTCTGATGAAAACCTTGATGGTATCCTCGTGGAAAGTGTGCATTTCATGCATAATTCATTTAAATCGAACATTTATTTTTATGCGCTATATAATTTTTAACAACAACACACAAACAAGTTATATTGTTATTGTTATTGTCTTTAAAATAATTAATAATTGAAACAATACAAGAACGCGTGAGATCGGCAAGTACATGCGCGTTATACACAAATGCGCCTTATACACAACATTTCACGGTAAGCAATTTACCAAAAGGAAGAAAAAAGGCTGCTCAATGAACGTAATATCAAATTTATACATCACTGTAAAAACTAATTTCTTTGTCAAGGTATGGATGGCCATGGTTTAAATGTAATATGCAGCAAACACATTGACCTGATTGTTGGTTTATCAGTGCCCCATATAAGCTGCGTCTTTCACACTATTAAAATGTTTAAAAACGCAAAGAAATACAATATCATGCGTATTGAAAACGCAAACAATTCGACTTTCACGCAAATTTGTCAAATTTGATGCGTATGATACAATAGCTTCAATCATTTTGGTATTTTCTCTATGGAATTATTATAGTAACGCGGCGAGGCTTGTATTCAGCAAGCGCCTGGATGACGGAGCAAGGAAACAGTCAAAGTTATTCAAACGCTCTGCGGTCTATATTTCATAGTTAAATAAAGCGTCCGACCAAATTATTTTTGACGACATACATGCGTTTTCAATCTGACTTAATCCGTCGCTCATTGAGCATGTATTTGTAAAGCGCCTGCACTTTCAGTTTCTATTACGATGCAAAATAAATATGTCTAAGAGAGGTCGAAAGACATCCGTGATTGTTGCGCCAAAATATCAGTCGATCGCAAAAAAATTCTAACCAGGAAAGCAAGAGCCAATAAGCGCCGAAAGTTTAAAGTTTATGTTATTGACAGTTTCAAGGATTATAGATGTATGAAACATCAGTTTATTTAAGTTAATTATGATAATTTACAGTTAACAGTTTTATAGAATCAATACAAGTGTGCAGCTTCAACAGAAGTAAAGCAGCATTGATTTTAAGATATGCATTTTTAGAACTCATTTCACCCTTTTTCAAGAATAAAATCACCCTATTATTCAAAATCAATGGGTGAAAACCCTATTTCCCAAATAATTATCTGGGGCACTGGTTTATGCAGCAAACACATTGACCTGATTGTGGTGTTGTGCAGCAAACACATTGACCTGATTGCTGTGTTTTGCAGCAAACACATTGACCTGATTATTGTGTTATGCAGCAAACACATTGACCTGGTTGTTGTATTATGCATCAAACACATTGACCTGCTTGTTGTGTTATGCAGTTATCACATTGACCTGATTGTTGTATTATGCAGTGAACACATTGACCTGATTGTTGTATTATGCATCAAACACATTGACCTGATTGTAAGATGCAGCAAACACATTGATCAGATTTTGTATTATACAGCAAACACATTGGCTTGATTGTTGTATTATGCAAAGAACACATCAACCTGATTGTTGTATTATGCAGCAAACACATTGACCTGATTGTATGATGCAGAAAACACATTGATCTGATTGCTGTTTTATGCAGCAAACACTTTGATCTGATTGCTGTATTATGCAGCAAACACATTGATCTTGTTGTTGCATTACGCAGATAACACATTGACCTGATTGTTGTATCATGCAGTGAACACATTAGCCTGATTGTATTATGCATCAAACATGTTTATCTGATTGTTGTATTATGCAGCAAACACAATTTGACCTAATTCAGTTGTATTATGCAGCAAACACATTTGCCTGATTGGTGTATTATGCAGCAAACACATTTAGCTGATTGAGTTGTATTATGCAGCAAACATATTGACCTCAGGGCTCTAAATCAATCAGTCCCCCACCTGAAAAGTATACTTTTTTCCCCTTTTGGGGGGAAAATTCCCCCCCCCCCCCCCCCCCCCCCAAAAAAAATTTTTTTTTTTTTTTTTATTGAAAGATGGGTCTCATGATAATTATATTCAAATGAAATAATGAGAGAGTAAGTAAAAAAATCCCCCAAAAAGGGAAACGCTGCGAAAATTCCCCCTCCTAAGGGCTGCGGACCCCTTCCCCCAAAGTAGTGTGAGGGCCCTGGACCTAATTTAGTTGCATAATGCAGCCAACAAATTGACCCGAGTGTTGCATTATGAAGCAAACACATTGGCCTTATTTAGTTGTATTATGCAGTGAACAAATCAACCTGATTTAGTTGTATTATGCAGCAAACATATTCATGTGATTTAGTTGTATTATGCAGCAAACATATTCATGCGATTTAGTTGTTTTATGCAGCGAACACATCGACATGACTTTGTTGTTTTATGCAGCTAACGCATTCACCTGTTTTCGTTGTATTTTGCAGCGAACACATTGACCTGATTTAGTTTTATTATGAAGCAAACAATTGACCTGATTTTCAAAATCTCAATTGAAATAGTTTACATTATTTCATTATCTTCAAGGCTGTCTGGTTAGTGCAGTGCTTGGTACATGCAATTCTCACTTCTGCAACCCGTGTTCAATCCCAGTTCGCAGGGCATGTGAGTTTAGTAGGTTTTCACCATACCAGACAGGTGCGTTTCCTCAGGACACTCCAGTTTCCCCCCCCTCCCCCACAGCAAAAGACCATACCAAAATTATATAACTTCAGGGGGGTTTTTTACTAAGAAAGTGACGCCGATATTCGGCGTCTTCCCCTACCAGAATTTTTCCCCTAAAAATACCATTTCCCCTCCAAAAATATAATTTTTCACCAAAATATAATATTTTACCCTCAAATAAAAAATGTTTTTTTTCTCTTGGGAAGGCAACACTTATCCAATTTGTACCATGTACAACGATCTCGCTCTTTCTCTCTCTCTCCCGTCGAACACTCAAATCTGGGAATCCCAGTGATTCTATATATAGCTCTTAAATTACGTCATTGAAACCGGGCAACTAATCGTATTATTCATGTGACTATTTTACTGGATTACGGTCTTGCGCGAGAAGGGTGTTTCGTCAATTAATTACCGGAAACCAGTCGAATTTTCATCCGGGTTATGTGAAAGCCAAGATATAAGCGTTAAAACAGAAAAAAGTCTCACAATTGGCGTTCATACAGGAACAAAATTACACGTTCGGACTCGGAAAATATTAATTGCGTTGACACATTTTTTAAGAATGAATCATCAAAAACCGTTGAAACCCAGCAGGATTCGGAGGTACATGTAATCAACATTGATTAATACTGTCTGATTATTGTGAAAGTGAAAGTAGTCAATCGGCAGCTGCCGCACCTTTCCCTTCCAATACTGTAGCAGATTTAGATCGTCAACCCATTCATCATGAAATTGAAATCATAATATTGACACCGTTCCCCGGCCCCAGTTGAAAACATTTCCCATTATTAGATCTACACCTGCAACTTTATTTAGGACTTTGACTTTAATATCATACTTGTTCATGTGTTTAAGAACAAAAAGGTCAGAGACATGCCTCTTTTTCAAAAAAAAACCTGAAGTCTGTAGGTGAGTTATAGACATTGAAATGAACAGTTTTTATTTTTTCCCCAAATATGTCTCTTTCGCGCTTGATTTTCCCCTTTTACCCAGCGTCCAGCGTCTTCCCCTTTTTCTAAAAAAAAACCCTGAACTTTCGGTTTACTCAAACAAACTGGAAACTGCAGCTTTATATCAAAATTCATTTCCACTTTCTTGAGTCTAGCAATCAAATTAGGTCGGAGTGCTGGGACACACTCTGGGCCTTCACATAATACAGCCTCTGGCCCAGAAGGACCTCATAAACTTCAAAATACACACATATTATCTATGATTATGATCATTCATTTTTTTATAACACCCCCATTTCAACTTAGGTAGATCACGTTTGAGGGGTTAAACAATGCATGATCATCAGCATGGTTCCCAGTATTTGACATTCCTGCCAATCCCTCTTATAGTCATATTTTTGTCTACCTTAATCTCGATTCACATCACACACACCAGGGTGTAAACAAGAAACCGTGAAGACAGGTGAGGCTCCCCAAAGTTTTTTTTTGTCACAATATTGCACTATATATTCAGATAAAAGGAAACATCTTGAGGGCACAGTAATTGGGGGGACAAGAATTGTTTAATAGAAAATTTCAAAGGGCCATTTCTGAGAAATAGCACGGACAAGAATTGCACTATATGTATAGTTAATGGAAAATTTCAAAGGGCCATAACTCTGTGAAAAATCATCCGACCAGAACCAGCTAATAATATGCACATCTCCTCTTGGTAGTTAAGCTTCCCATATAGTTTCATTGAATTCCGGTCAGTAATTGCTGAGAAATAGCCCGGACAAAAACTGTGCACGGACGGTCGGACACACGGACAGACAGACAAAGCGGCAACTATATGCTACCCCCACAATTTTTTGGGGGAACATAATGAAAGGATATATTACATATTCTAATCTGATGGGATATAGATCAAACATCGTGGAATATTCACATTATTCAAGGATTGGCTACAATATTTTACCATTGGAAATGGACGTGAGATATCCAATTAATGACAGTCCAAGGGAGACAACTAAAAATTTAAAATTTGTACCAAACTTTAACCATTGGAAATGGAAGTGAGATATACCAGTAACGCAAGTCCAAGGGAGACGACTCAAAATTAAAAATTGTACCAAACTTCTCTGTGTGTCCAGGAATTAAAAGTAAATTCACTTCATTGAATTTTAAAAGTTCCTAATGTCTTTATAAAACTGAGATAAGACATGAACTAAAGACATGAACATGTCATAAACATGCTTTAATGTTACAGGTTAATTAATGAATTTTATGAAAAACACAATTTAAAATATTTTTACATAATTGATACAAGTAATAAATAACTTGATAATGCCTTGATAATTACTTAGAACATCTTAATATTGACTGCAATGAATAATTGTCTAAAATTGCAATTTTAAACACAAATTGACAACAGTTTACACACTGTGTGACACAGTATCAAATATGGATTTCTTCTTAATTGGGTTAGGACTAGTGACACTTTTCCAGTTTTATTTAACTTCTTTCCTGTTGCTTCAATGAAGACGTCAAACAATTATTCTTGAAATGACAGGCAACACACATTTGACACCAGACAATGATTGACCAAAATAGAATTTGAACCTCAGTTGATTGGGCTGCATGCCACAGAGGCTGCGGCTGTTATTGATATCAATGTAATCTTACCTGACACGACTTGGCTTGTGATTCTTGACTTGACAACTATGCGAGGCACATTCACTTCCAACTCAACAGGAGGGAGGTCAGTACATGTCCAGTGTCTGGCTTGAGTTCTATTTTTGCTGCTCACTTGACAACCACTGTCACTTCCAACTCAACAGGAGGAGGCCAGTATAGTGTCAAACGTTTGGCTTGAATTCCATTTCTGCTGCTCACTAGATAACTATCCCAACCACTGTCACTTCCACCTAAACAGGAGGGGGCCAGTATAGAGTCAAGGGTCTATCTTAAGTAAAATTTCTGCTGCTCACAATATAACTGTTCCAACAACTGTCACTTCCACCTAGACAGGAAGGAGGTCCGTGAATGTCCAAGTTGGACTTGAGTTCTATTTCTCTTGCGTAAAATGCTTAATCCCCTTGCTTGCCAAAGTGTCCTTTGTACATCAACTGTGTATTCAAAACAGAACAATAATTAGCTCATTAATTATTTCCCAAAAAGGTAAACAAACCTTTGTGAATACATATTATAAATGCCTTTATACATGTTCAGCCACCACACACCCTACAGAATCTCAAATTATGTGTAAACAACATCTAATTGACATCAACGTACCAACATTGCTACCTGATTGTTTTTGGGAGGGTGCAGGGAGTGTTTTCATCATAAACTCCCGACATATCTCAATGTTTTATTAAAGATTAATTATATCTTATTATAAAACTGAAATCATATAACAATTCTCTCACTCAAATATGTTGCTATGTCTGCTCTACAAAACAAATCAGGGATACAGGATGTAGAAGTAGACTAGTGTAAAATTGTGATTTTTTTAGAATGCAAAAAAAATGAAGATTAAGGAAAGTACTTGTGTTTTGTGTGTTCCTTGGCTATTCAAGAGCAATATGAATATTGCATTTATCAGCTAATGAGGTGTTTTCATGACTCTATTGATAGTAAAACAAAATACATCAATTAAATCAATGTGATGTCATTAGGGAATTCTCGTTCTTAATATAAACAACAGCATTCACTACTTGCTTGGGTGACATAGTATATCGTTATGTTTATACTACTTGCTTGGGTGACGTAGTGTATCGTTATGTTACTTCTTGCTTGGGTGACGTAGAATATAGTTATGTCAGTCTACTTGCTTGGATGACATAGTATATCGGTATGTTACTACTTGCCTGGGTGACGTAGTATATTGTTATGTTACTACTTGCTTGGGTGACGTAGAATATCGTTATGTCACTACTTGCTTGGGTGATGTAGTATAACGTTATGTCACACCAAAAAGGAGAGTTCTCTATTGAAATAGGCATAAGGACAACTAAACTTAAAAATTTCACTTGTATATAAACTTAACAGTATACCTTCTCATTATTGACTTCCCGATTTGTATCACTGGTGTTAACAATGCAATAGTATAAGCTAAGATTTGTTTAGATTCACAGTTCTCAATTTATAAAACGTTGAACATGATTTCATAAATAACTATAGGTATACTATCAGGGCTTACTCTGCCATTCGCCTAATTAGCCAATGGCTACAAATAAGGAAATTTGGCTACAAAACATTCCATTTGGCTACAAGTTTTTCTGCATTATTACCCATAAAATATCCAAAATAATAAGAATTAAGACATAAAAATGTGAATTTGGCTACAGAAAATTTTGAGCCAGAGGGAGCCCTGACTATAGACAAGGACAAAAATGCTTTATAATCGCTAAAATAAAATTTAAAAAACTACTAAATATAACAAGAAATATCTTAACAATAGATATTCGGCATAAATGCTAACTTTGAAATAAAGTTTGAAAATGTATGTGTCTAAATAATTAAATTTGAAACACAAATTTAACTATTGTGTGTGTTTTTCACAAATTCGCATATTCTACACATGAAGTGTGTATTTTTTATAGTCAAACCATACATTAGTGTTAGTAGATACAAATTATACTATGGGAGTTCACATCATATTGTCCTCACATGGCTTACTATGAGTTGATTTCTTCACCATCAAAATATATTGTATGTTAATATTTGATTAACACACAGTTTTGTTTCGATACATTCAAATCACACTTTCATAGCCGCTTTATGTAAAATGGATTTTATGGCGTTTTTGTCAGCCTAGCTTTAGCCCAGCCTAGCTCAAGCCCAGCCTGCGCATTTGCCAAGTCTGGTCAGAGGCGAAGCTATCCCCCTATAAAATCACTCAAAGTTGTTATGGTCTCATTATGTATCTCCTGACCAGACTGCAAGATGCGTAGGCTGGGTGGGCTATAGCAATTATGTGCGCGTATGGCATAAGACCCATTTTGCATGACTGTCTTTAAAAATCTCATTGCGTATTATAAATGGCACATTTTAGCACAATGTTTTTCGATATAAAATTGAATTCCAACTAGCAAATATAGCAATCTGGCAAATAAGGGTAGCCTATTCAAGCGTTCAGGAACGATTTCCAGAGGTGCTGGCCAAGTACAGCAAACTGTGGTTAGATAATTAAACGATTTCCATCTCATTGAGACACTTCAATTTCAGTAGTGTTTGTTTTCTCATATTAAAAGCAAAACTGTGTTAATCAACAGTCAATTATGTCTTCCCCTGACGATTTAGTGACCGTGTACAGACCCTGAAATTCTGCGATATGGATTTTAACGTGTAATTGTAACTGAGCCACAATTCGTGTCTACATGTGTCATTTGAACATTGAGAGAGTAGTCCGGAATTCCTTACACTGAACAGTGTTACATGCTTTACGCTGTGCACAGACACAGTGATGTGGCCAAAGTTCAAAGGGATTTCTCTCAAATCAGCCACTAAAATATTTGAATGTATTCAATCGTGTCTGCTGTTGTTATGTATAGGTCAAGTATCCCTCCGTGGTGACTAATTTCTAAAGAGTTCTTTTTCTCTTCATACATAAAAGCCATTTAACAATCTGAGACTTGTATTATGTGGCTATTTCTAATATCCTACCGGTATATGCTTGTTGAGTATTTTGATGACATCAATTGCATTCTAACTTAAAATATTAATTTTAAGTGTGTGTTTTCTGTTGTATGGGGCTTTTGACGAAAAATGCTTTATCGAAATATAGCTGCCAAAACGCTGTTTGGACTGGTGTCTGAAATATTATTGAAATTATTGGAAGACGACATTAAAATTATACCAGGCTTGGAAAAGGAAAAGCCAGAAATAATGTTTTAAAAGTTGGCAGTATTATAATGGGAACCTTTCAGATTGGAATACGTGTAATTTAAATTATAAAAGCACATAGACTGGAGTGTCAAAGTCGCAGAAATTCATCTGCAAACATGAAAGGAAAACAATGTTTAATGAGTTTTCGAGAGTTGGAGTGCTAGACAAGATGAGAGATGTGAATATTTTGGTAAAAATGGGTGGGAATGTAAAGGATAGGAAGGGGATCTGGTTGGGAAGAATAAGTGTTACATTTCCGTATTACCTTACGATGATCTTCATATATTTAAATTACAGATGGAGGACAAGATTTAAAAATACGCAATGGCATGCATGTATCCCATTCATGCCATACTCCATTGTGTCACACCGGTCTTTCTGACCTGTGTGAATACGCGCTAAGCATTGTGGGAAACGGACTTTTTTCCATCATGGCGTTGGTAAACATAATAAACACGGAAGTGAAATATGGTAATTAATTATTATCAAAAACAGGCCCCATCAAACCGGGCCTGCTGTAATATATATTTGGATGCAGTTTGTGCTTCAAAAGGTGCCACTTTTCATGTCAGTCTATTGTTTGTAAGAATCACTAAACACGAAATTAGACTAACTAAACACGTTGCAATACTGTATCTTCGAAATAGTAAATAAATCTAAATCATAAATATTTATAATTAAATACCTGCTGAAATTTGAGAACGAATTTGAGAACGTAAACCATTTAAAATAAACGCTGTGAACATTACAAGGAATCGTACATGTAGGCCTACTGTGTGAGAGGATTAATAAGGGATAAAATAAAATGGAGTTCGAAGGATCTCACATTTTGAGGAGGACGTCATGGTATCTTGGACATTTGGCACTTTCATATATTTATTTAGTAGATACTGAAAATGCTGAATGTGCTAATTGCAACATCGACGAGCAGGTGAGATTTTTACAGCTATATTTTTCTTGACATACTATTGTATGTTTTCCATTAAATTTATATGCCAGTGTTTTTTTTTCACCATTTTGGGAATGGGTCCTCTTACCAGACACAAATTTGAACGAAAAAAAACACTGTATGCTCAATTTTAGCTCGGCTGTTTTCAGGGAAAACCCTAGGTATTGTCATGGACAGTTTGTAGTCAGATGTCCGCGTCGTGCTAAAACCTTTACATCAGCTCTAAAATCAAAGTGCTTCCACCTATAACTTTGAAACTGTATATGTATATGCACCTTGATGATTTCTACACACCACACCCATTTTGGGGTCACTAGGTCAAAGGTCTAGGTCACTAACCTCAATTTTTTTTTAAATAAATTTCATTTATTCAAAACTGCACCGCAGTCTAGCTTGGCACCAATTATGTGGTGCTCTTGTTAATATATAGTTTTAAAAATATGTTAATAACCAGAATAGTTCATGCATGTATAAATTAAAAGATACAGCCATGAACAGTGTGTTTTAATTTTTATTAAATATGCTTTGATTGCGTATATGCAAAACAATGAAGTCCATAAATTGTTTACTGATTTTTAAAATAATGAATGTAACACCTCACGTACCACTCCGTTTATGTACCAACACTTTATGTACCACTATCTGACACTTAATGTACCATATTTATAATATATAGAGATAACTCATTTAATATGAATGTGTGTTATTAATGAAATGTATTTTGTCATTTTTGTGTGATAGTATTTATGAATTTAGATTTATATATTGGCCATAGATTTTATTTTTTTGTCAGATTGTCTAAGTGTCACTGAGTGTCTTAGTGTAATTTATTAGCCCAAGTACATGTAGTACTTAATAAATGATTTATTAGTCTTACCTGAAATTGAAGTAAATTATAACAAGAGCACCGCCTTGCAGGTGCAGACCGCTCATCTATTTTCTTTTTAAAGGTGAATGGACTCTCATTTTCAATCACAAAGGAGGGAGGGGTGGAGTGAAGAGGGGTGTATAGTGTTGGGGCTTGGACATTTATTACATTATCTTCCTAAAATGCGAAAAAAATTGGGGGGGGGGGGGGGGAAGGGGGGGGGATTCTTGGGTGCGATGGTTGGACGGTACATGTATTTCAAACATAAAATAATAAAAATAAATATTTGTGTTTTTTAACCGTTTCAAAAAAAAAATTGGGGGGGGGGGAGGTGAGGTTGGGGGTATAGTGTGAGGGTGTGGTGGTAATTTGTGAGATGATCTTACAAAAAAAAAAAAATTTAGGGGGGGATTCGGGTGGGGAAAGGGGGGGGGGGGGTGGGGGGGGGATTCTTGGGTGTGATGGTTGGACGGTATTTCAAACATAAATAATAAAAATAAATAGTTGTGTTTTTTAACCGTTAAAAAAAAAAAAATTGGGGGGTGGGGGGGGTATAGTGTGAGGGTGTGGTGGTCATTTGTGAGATGATCTTAAAAAAAAAAAAAAAAAAAATAGGGGGGGGAGGGGGGGCACAGGGGATGGTTTGGGTGGAGTCTATTGTGGTATGTCAGGTAAGAGTAGTTTTGTCAAAGTATCAATCAAATCTAATCATAAATAAAGAAGTTTTAGCAATTTTAGCAAAATTTAATAATTTGACCTTGAGAGATAAGGTCTTTCAAAGGTCAAGGTAAAATTAAACTTGCCAGGTACAGTAACCTCATGATAGCATGAAAGTATTTGAAGTTTGAAAGCAATAGCCTTGATACTGTAGGAATAAAGTGGACCTTAACACAAAACTTAACCAAATTTTCAATTTTCTAAGTATAAAAAGGGCACATAATTCTGTCAAAATGCCAGTCAGAGTTACATTACTTTGCCTGCACAGTCCCCTTATGATAGTAAGTAAGTGTTGCAAGTATGAAAGCAATAGCTTTGATACTTAAGGAATAAAATGGACCTAAACACAAAACTTAACCAAAATTTTCAATTTTCTAAGTATAAAAAGGGCACATAATTCTGTCAAAATGCACGCCAGAGTTATCTAACTTTGCCTGCCCAGTCCCCTCATGATAGTAAGTAAGTGTACCAAGTTTGAATGCAATAGCATTGATACTTTCTGAAAAAAGTGGACCTAAACGCAAAACTTAACCAAAATTTTCAATTTTCTAAGTATAAAAAGGGCACATAATTCAGTCAAAATGCACGCCAGAGTTATCTTACTTTGCCTGCCCAGTCCCCTCATGATAGTAAGTAAGTGTACCAAGTTTGAATGCAATAGCATTGATACTTTCTGAGAAAAGTGGACCTAAACGCAAAACTTAACCGGACGCCGACGCAGACGCCGACGCCAAGGTGATGACAATAGCTCATAATTTTTTTCTAAAAAATAGATGAGCTAAAAATTCATTTGTCTCTTATCTTATCCTGACTAAGGATTATAAAGTCTAAAATGTTTGTATTATATTGTAAAATTGAAATGTAATACTTTGAAGAGAAGAGAGAATGACCTTAATGTTCAAACTGTAAAAAAAAACAAATTATTTCCTTCTTTAGACTTTCATCATGTTTAGAGAATGACCTTAAATCATTAGGACTGCTATGAATGAATGGACAATAACACCTATATTTTATGTAGGTGGTACGTAAAGCGCTCAAGTACCGGTAGTACATAAAAGGTCTGGTACATGTACATAAGGTGTTACACCCTAAAATGTTCATGGTATCAGTGTTTCAATAATGTAGTGTTTCTTATTATGTATTGCTTAGGTTGTTTTGTTTCAAATTTCAAATTTGCATTTATTTTAAAGCATTTTCAGTCGTTTTGTGAAGACCAAGTTTTTTGTAATAAGTTGAATTATGTTGCACATGGCGTCAAATATTAATTAATGGTTGCTGTGGTGTAGAGAATGTTGTCCGCTGGGCGTGGGTTCGATCCATACTCTGGGAGAGTTCTCATTATCGTCTCCATGGACAACAAGTACTGGTGTACCAAGAAGTAGTAGTAATAGTAGTGGTGGTGATGGTAGTAGTAGAAATAGTAGTAGTAGTAGTAGTAGTAGTAGTAGTAGTAGTAGTAGTAGTAGTAGTAGTAGTAGTAGTAGTAGTAGTAGTAGTTGTAGTAGTAGTAGTTGTAGTAGTAGTAGTAGTAGTAGTAGTAGTAGTAGTAGTAGTAGACTAGTAGCAGTAGAAGTAATATCAGTAGTAGTAGTAGTTGTTGTTCTTGTTGTAGTAGTAGATAATTAATTAATTAGTTGTAGTAGTAGTAAGAGTTGTAATGGTTGTGTTTGTATTTGTATTGAAATCTGATCATACAACACAATGATGCTGCTGCTAACGATGATGATGATGAATATGATAATGCTGCTGCTGATTGTGATGATGATTATATGCTGGGACTTCGGTATTATAAAATTTGTGAGGTTCAAACACAAAACCTGTTGGATAATAAAACTTCTCATTTTATGACAAAAGAGCTAGATTGTAGAGAAAAAAATAAGTATAAAATTCTCTAATAGGAAAGCTACCATTAAAGGACCATGTGGGCTTCATAAAAAAAAAATGCATGACACAGTTATATCTCTTTCAAATGCACTTAATATTGCTGTTCCAATTGATATGCTCAGAAATGCCTCTGGATGGGCATACACCAAAGAGTTATTTCCTTCAATTATTTTTCTTAAAGACACAATAACAACACTGTCGCCCTTAGCAGGAATTCCGGACCCCCCCCCCCCATAAGATGTTCCCTCCCCAGACATTTCCCCCCATTTTAGTTTTAGTGCTTACATTCCCCCACCCCACAATAAATTTACAATGGTTTTGTTGAAGTATAATCTTGATTTATTATCAAAATGATTATTTTTCTTATGTAATCTTATGTAATTAACTTTTTATATGAAGCAGCTTGTTTGTTGTTTTCTTTGGATTAATCATTCATTATTTTTGTTAAACTGTTTAAGGAGTGCATGTAAATTAATATTAGTAAGTGCATGTTGGTGTACTTAAGGAATACTAGAGGAATACATGGGAAATATTCTCAAAATCTTACACATGTTGTTTTTAGTATAATTAAATAGGATCAATTGATGAAATAATTCAGTTTGAGTAAACTTGGGCTGGGTTGTGGAACTATAGTAATTTGTTGTTTTTAATCCAATTAAATAGGGTACTATGTAACTGTCAAAAAAATATGCATTCATACGCATATAATCCAATTATTGGATGTCACTGATATTTTCAATTTTACTAGTAGCTTATTAAGACTAATTAAAACAGAATTGGACTTTCCTTGCAAAGTATTTCATTATTAATAATATAATTAGCTAATGTAATCAAAATGTATTGATATTTAATAATATAATAATATAATTAGCTAATGTAATACAAAAATATTGATATTTTAATAATTTAACTTAATGATATTAATTATATTTAAATTTGCCCCAAAAAACTAGGGCAGGTAGATAGGAAGGATTTTTTTTTGGAAAATCAACAGTGTTGTCAGTGTTAAATATTTGTAAAGCTTCTTCAACTTCAGTTTTACATTTTATGACCTGCAACATATTCTATCCTAGTTTATTTTACTATGGTAAGTCATTAAAGTGTTATTTATTTTTCAACTATATAATGTGCTAATCTCATATAATGAATTACTACCCCATTTAAAGATGACACCTAATCTAAATTCATTTATACACTAGTTATAATTGTTTAATTGTAACATACTATTCCACTAAAAATGACCATCATAGAACATCAATGCTGTGCTTTTACTAAATTTTTCATTGATCTCAATAATTTAAAGAAAAAAATCAGGCACTTATAAAAAAATATATAATTAGGGTGTCAAAATTTAATAAACTGAACAAGTCAATTTGAACTTCTCTTGCAATGCAAATGGAGCCACTTGAAATATCAAATTGTTCCCATACTAGTCGGCAATATAGCTATGACATTGTGTCTATTCAAAACATGCATCAGACACACCTTATTAAACTTTTTAGGCGGTTTTTCGTCAATAAAGGATACATGTTGTTATACAACCGAAAGTGAAAGTACAGTGAAAAAATGAATAAAGAGCGAAATTGTTGAAAATAACGAAAATTTTAATTGATACTAACATAAGACCGTAAGACTGAACAAAATAATACTTAACTTATAAATCATAACATGAATATTTACTTATTAAGCATATTGTTCATACATCCGCGGACTTCTTTGTGTCGTAGTCATAAATGCCTCCAAATGGAGGTGTGTGATGCGTCTAAGTATAGAGGTGATAATAACGCAGTGACGTCACCATCTATGTATAGAATGTGCCATACTCTCTTTTTCGTAAGCCTGATCATTTATCCCTTTTAAATCATTTTGCAAAAAAATCAGTGGCAGTCATGCTTTGACCGAGTACTGGACATGATTATCCGGATTAAATCATTTGAACACCACTATCACTTTTCTGACTTAAATAGTAATGTCTAAGCTTTGTTTTACCTGTGGACCTACATTTTAGTTTAGTTTAAGTTGGTTGATTTGCTTGTTGTTTTGTTCAATTTTTTATTTGTGTTTGGTATATCCCATACACCATCAGTCATTAACTGTGAAACGATTATATCTCAACCGACTACTCGATTACTCGGGGTCTATGGAAATTACTAGGGGTATATGGAAAATACACCATAGGCACGCAGGTAAATTTTCCCCCAGACTTCATTCCCCCCCCCCCCCCCCCCCCCCCCCCCCCCCAATTTTTTTTTTTTAAACTTCAAGTACATAAGTTAAAGCCGGCCGAGTTGATATTTCTCACAACAATTTGGTTTTCTCAACTGACCAGAATTGATCAATATTCGTAAGATACATTCTAAACCTTAACTCTTCCATACTGATTTTTAGCAAAAATTGTGCCAAAAAATGCTAAAGCATCAAAGATACAAAACTTAATCATGTACATAACGGAATCCTCAAGACTTTTATTAGCATGTGACGTTTACTCGCCTTGGGTCACGTGAGCGCCAATTTCACGTGATTTCCACTTTGGCGCTTTTCAAAACAAAGAACAACTACTTAACCATAATTGCTGGGCGCGTGGCCAAATCACTTAAACATCATCAATATGTAATAAAACAACATTTTTCATCATTTAGACAAAAAAAAATATGATAAATTATTTATAAACAAGGAAGGTATCTGTTGACACAGAAAAATCACCTACTTACAACTATCAAAATATCACAGCTATGGAACATAATCCACATTAGTACAATTAACAAATACGAGTGTAATAAATTACAACACAGATTTGTTCTTTTGTTTGCGTTGTTACGTCAAAATTGTGGTAAATCGTTATTTTTTTATCGGTAATTTCGAGGCCAGCTCCATGTCGATCAGATGCTCAAGTTGAATCAGTTCTCGGTTTCAGATATTCGTTAACTCTGAAGCGCGGAACCAATAGTTGGATAAATAGTGTAAGGTGAAGGACGGTATATCGTACACGATTGAAATAAAAATTTAAACATAACGATTATATTAGTGTTTGGTGTGGGCAAAAGACAAATCTGTGTTGTTAGTTGATAAACTTGTATTTGTTTATTGTACGTATGCGGATTATGTTCAGTAGCTGGGGTATTTCGATACTTTTACTCTTGATAAAATCAGCCTAAACGTTCAGTCAGACGAGAGCAAACCTATCATTTCTACGAGTTCGAGAAGTGTTGTAGTTTGAATTGGCAAGTAGCCGTTTTTGGACATTGTTCGTCATGAGACAACCTTTCCCAACAAAATGGTACATATTTTACGAAAATCTACCGCCATTTAGGCACTTAATGGCTTAAAAAAGTGTCGAAGAAGGTGATTTTCTTGTGTCAAGAGATAACTACCTTGTGTGTGTATATATATATATATATATATATATATATATATATATATATATATATATATATATATATATATATATATATATATATATATTGACAAAAAAACCTACATATATATATATATATATATATACATATATATATATATATATATATATATATATATATATATATATTGCCAAAAGACCACGCGCCCAACTCCTATGCTCCGAGTCTGTGCATTTATTTTTATGCTTCAGTCCATGCCTCACATGGTTTTACATGTGACCCGCGCGTGTTTAAATATAGATCATTTCTGTCCATGGACAGAAATTGAAAAGCCCTATCTTTGTACTGATTTTGGGCATTTCCTGACCAATTTTGACCAAATCTTTTGCACATCTGACATAAATACGTTAACATTTTGACTCATAATCACTTTTTGTACCTTTTTGCTTAACTGTATGTGTATATAACACTAGTGACACTGCAGCAGGTTGTTGTTATTGTGTTGTTTTTTTCCATACATTTCACTTGATACACTGTTGTAGTACTTTCTGTACTATACATCTTTTTATTAGACCATGTGTGTGATGTGCATTAACTAATGCTTCTTTGCTCATCATTTGCCTTCTGAGGCTCTGAAATAGTGCTAGTTACACATGCGGTATAATCACTTAAGCATTAGTATTGTATTGTTTTGCATGTATAATGATATTTTATTCTTCATTCATCATTGTTGTATTTTGTTGATTTTACTGTGTGAAATTTGCTGATCAGTTCCCTTCAAGTCTGATTTGAGGTGATAATTTCCAATCTTTAACACAGCTCTTAATTTTGAATGTATAGTTCTGATTTATATTTTTGCCTAGATTTTAATAATGTGCTATAAGAATACTGCTTTAGTTATGCTTTTAGTGTGTTTTATTATTATAATATTTCTTATGTATGCCATGTATTTATGGTGTGTTGAAATTTGCTACTGTTTGTTTATAGGTCAGTCAAAAGCTATACATAGCTTATGTTATACTCATGTTATCTCATACCGACAATAAATAAATTTTGATTAGATTTGAATCATCTTCCTTGTAAAGGGTATATGCTATAGTCTGGTTGAGTCGTGGGTAATTTTCATAAAGTTGTTACATCACAAATATTTTATAAATATATGACCATGAATCATAATGAAAATAATTATTAACCTTTCTTCTTCAAGATGTGTTGCTTTTTTACAAATGTTTATCGTCATTAAACATCAAAATCATCGACTGTCATACATGCCATACGTCCCGGATTGTCCGGGACAGTCCCGGAAATGAAGAACTTGTCCCGCTGTCCCGGAAATCTGTCAAATGTCCCGGAATTGACAAAATCCATATATACATGTACCTTATCTTAGGCTTAACTGCACCTCAAATCTGTGTATATCTGCAGCGTCTCCATGACAATGATGACCCAAATAGGCACACTACGCTACGTGTCAAAATCGATCAATTAGTAGGGGTCCTGTTATCATATCGATTTTCTCACGTTCGCCGAAAAGGCGGCATTGTTTAATGTGGTTGTTAATTGACTTTAATCTACTACGTCATTATTTCTCGCTGCGTAAGGGCAAAGGATAGTTGTTCACACATCTGACTGTCCGGATTTTAAGTTGACGATCTACCGGTACTGTTTTGTTGTATTTGTTTTATTGTGATTGGTTGTATGTATTGTGAATTGATTTGAGTTGACGATCAAACGGTACTGTATTGTTGTATTTTTTATTATATAAATGTTATAAATGAATAAAGGCGTATCAACAACTACGCGTTACACACCGGTCTTAATAACAATAACGCAGTGACGTCACCATCTATGTTTAGAACGCTTGCATTAAATTTGACGTTAATAGATCAAGTGTATTTCGGATAGGCTTTCAAACTTTTGCAATTAACAATGCGAAACAAAAAAAACGTACCAAAAATGCATATGTCTATAAATATCGTTACATTTTATACATGTCCCGGAAAATTGGCAAAAGTCCCGGACAATTTAAATCAATGTCCCGGAATTGGTCTGAAAAATTATGGCATGTATGCGACTGTGTTGATAGTGTCGAACTACCATCATGAAAATAAGCTTCCGGTTGATTCGTGGGTTCTGATTGGCTGCCAGAATTTTAAGATTTGCATACTATAAATAGCCTTTAAACTGCCTTGCAGGACAGGTTAATTTCTTGTGAAAAAATGTCAACAGACGATGTAGCATGGTAAATACTCATAAATAAACAATTTTGTGTAACTTTGAAATACTATATGAACAATACATAAATGAGGAAATACTTAATAAGGACCTATCAAGTTATGATGAATTACACTATTTACTTCTTTTTGACGCATTTTAGATTGGAAAAAAATGGTGACCGTTTCAAAACATTTTTCAATAACGAACTGCATCATGTGCGAACGTTCTATCGTGAGATTTCACGCGATTTCTATACCCACAAATCAAACAGAACCCACGACTCAACCAGTAACAACCATACTGTAAAAAATGTTTTACCTTTTGCCATTGACAGGTTGTACGAGGCTGCTATTTAGAGCAAAAACAATCACTGCTTTAGAAAGAGTATTCAAACTAGACCTGCATTACATGTTGTATTGGCAATTCAGAGCACGGTATCAATTAACTTTAAACCTATTAGTATTAACGGCCATGTAAACGGGATCGAACTTGTCGTGGGGCGAATTATATCAGTGTCTTCTTGTGGTTCAATTTCATTATTTATACTTAAATATATGGCAAACAAACACTATGAATGTATTATGAGAAAGGCCTACCACATCTTCATCGTTGTTGTTTCAGAATGGAGCTTTTTGGTCGTTTATCGGAAATACACGAGATATTCCCGCGTTGTTTACTGCGTCAATATTTTATGTGGTCGTGAAAATAGCCTCTTTTAGATCAATTCGTTCCTCCGAATTTCGTAACAAAATTTAAATAAATTCCTTATCCCAACTCGGTGATAGCGTCGTTGTTATGCCGAATTATGATACAGCAAAAGTATACAATTCCCTTGAAAATAATTTTGCCAAATAATCAGTTGCTTCAAAATCACATGAATTTCACAACAAGAGGCACTTTTGCTCCCATCGTCGCGAGGGATATGATTGAAGACCGCAGAGGACCCATATCCGCGGAAAGGGTTTTAATTGAACGGAAATGGCAAAAGAAATGATTATCTTTTCGGAAACGAATTTGTTGTCTTAACCGATAACAATCCACTGACCACTACTGCTAAGCTTGATGCCACTGGCCATAGATGGCTGGCCGGTCCATACAATCACCGAAAAGCACCGAAAAGCGCCGAATAGCACCGAAAAGCACTCAATTTCTCTCTATATATATGCAATATATCGTTTCTAGTGTGTGTTAACGAGTTAAATTAGTAATAAATGGTTATATGATTGTATGTTTATACTACATTGTGCCCAAAATGGTAAATATCGGCAATTACCGACCGAAAAGCACTTCATGTGAAGTCCGAAAAGCACTCAATTTCTCGCTATATATATGAATATTTGCGTTTTTATTGTGTGTAAACGGTTTAAATTAGCTATAAATGGTTATATTTCATGCATATTTATACTACCTTGTGTTTATTATGAGGTATTAATGCCCAAAATTGGATAAATATCGGCAACATACCGACCGAAAAGCACTTTATGTGAAGACCGAAAAGCACTCCCGCGACAGCAGAGAATCACCGAAAAGCACTCAAGTTATCTATATTTACATGAAAGTTAACTATAAGGGCCGATTTTAATGTATTGAAAAGATGTACATATTTATTTAGTCAATGTCTGTTCAGATTAAAACTTAATTTTAAGGTCTGAAGTCATCAAAAACAACTTGTGAACGAACGGCCGGTACGCTTCTTTAATCAGCACAAAGCAGTTTTGAAATAGATTTTCGCACCTTCAATAAATTATATTCCAGATAATGATGAGAAGTTGTGTTATGATCGGCGCCTTTCATTCATGTCCGAACGGTGCGGCTCGTGTGAATTAATGTACAGTTTTGTTGAATTACATGTGCTCAATTAATTATTCGATGTACGATGTGAATCTAATCTTAGTTTAAGTGCAGATTCGTTCATACGACACAAAGCCACTATTTTATTTTACGGATCATTTCGGTTTAGAGGACTGAGACAGTCATGTTAAATATCGAATATAATATATATTTTTTATAAAAAACTGGTAGCAAGTTATAAATATATCGGCAATGTACCAACCGAAAAGCACTTCATGGTGTATATCATCTTATACGTAAATTTATGTATATGTTTTAAGTATTTCTAATTGACGTGAAACTCTTAAATAGAAATTGCAGCATGACTTTCAGTTAATGTGCTTTGTATTAATAATAGCGATTTTAATCGTTCCATTAAAACCATTCATTGCGCGAGTATCGAGTGAACGCTGGTAACTTAACATACATTTTATTATGACTATTAATTTACAGCTCAAACACAAATTTAAAAAGGCGCGTGTGCGTTAAATCAATTACAATGGATTATTGAAGATACAAAAAATCAACATGTACACTTGAAATTCAATAGCTCCCCCAATAAGTGCAGAAAAAAACAACAACGTGTCAACGCGAAACCCGTATATTTCCCCTCCCTAACCTACCTGAATTAATATTGCAAAAAACAACGTGTCATCATTGCTTCTCGTATGACCATCCTCCCCCAATTAATGCAATAAAAACAACGTGTCAATATGGGACCCAAAAAACTTCTTTGAACTTATGTTGTCCGCCGACTTTTAGAATAGTTAGTGTCAGTAATAAATGTGTTGCTTAAGATTCACATGTTGTTTTTTTTAGATATGAAAAATGCAAATGTGTCTTACTTATATTGTTTTCTGGTCTTTAATCTATCTTATATATATGTGACTACGTGCTAATTTTTTGGAGAAATGAAAGATTCAAATGTGTCTTATTTATATTGTATCCATGTATCATGTGTATTCAGTGACATGCGAAAATAGATCTTATTTCTTAATTTCCACCTTCACACTTTATTAGCGCTGTCTTTAATTAACTCAGTAAATTAGTTAATTTAATAAAATGTGCAACGGTGAGGTGGATCAATTCGCGTTGTTAATTGTTAAAGTACACACCACTTCAGCAATAAATGAAATCAGTTATTTTGGCTGTAAATCCAATATTTCCAGTACAGTAGCCATGTTCCTGTGTATTGAGCTGATAAGATAAGATCACCACAGCAGGTTGCTAATACACAGTGTAGACTGAAATGAAAACAGTTATTTTGGCTGTAAATCCAATTCCAGTACAGTAGCCATGTTCCTGTGTATTGAACTGATAAGATCACCACAGCACGTTGCTAATACACAGTGTAGAGTTCCCCTGTTTTATTATAGTAATTGTTATTTACCTGCTTGGAATAAATGGTGTATTCATTCGGGTCTGATGGCATTACAATTTCATGAAACAATGGATATATTGGCGTGATGGAACATGATTTATAAATCAAGCTGACAGAATAGTATCAGCTTTCAATTATGTGCAATTTAATACGCATCTCCCCCTTAACTCAACGTTCAATGGCACGCGCACTAAGCACAATTATAAAATATCATGTGCATCATTATTTTTCTTTTTTATAAATTATGTACAAATATTATATGTTATACATGTTTTTTTGTGTGTTTTTTTTACTCACCCAGAAAGAAGTAATATAACATTGTTATATATAAAGCTCGTTAATATTGCAAAATTCTACATTAAATAAAGAAATATCTTTTTTTGTTAAGTGTACGTGCTTGATTTATTTATATAAAATAACAGTTTTTTCTAATACAATCGGAATTTGACATTCAATTTGATGCATTCCACATTTTTTTTAAGCGGCCAAGCGCAGTATTCTGCGCTCGGCCGCTGATGGTGTATTGTAATATATATAATTCAGATAAGAAGTAGTAGCACATAACAGGAATAAGGTTGATAAAAAGAACTGATGTATTTATTGAAAGTGAATAACAACACCAACTAAAAACGTTTTGAAATTATAAATTTGCCCAGAATAGATGTATAAAATTATTCATCTAGCGGCCAAGTGCATTAATCTCGACCGCTGTTGGGTATTTTACTGTTTAGTAACACCTTGATACCATCATTTTTAAACTGATAACGGAAATAAAGAAATATCTTTTTTTTGTTAAGTATACGTGCTTGAATTAATGTTACATCTTTCATTGGAGATACATTGCAGCAGAGTTCTAGTTCGCAGCGTAATCAAGCTCCGTGTAATCGGTATCCTACAATAAATAAGTGCAACTCCAGGAAGTGTTTATGTTGCAAGTTTTTTTTCTGACATAATTTTTCAATCATTTAAATTAAAAAAATAATAATGAAACAATGAACATATTGTCGCGATGAAACATGATTTATAAATCAACCTGACGGAATAGTATCAGTTTTTAATTATGTGTAATTTAATTCGCAACTCTCTCTTAACTCAACGTTCAATGGCACGCGCACTTAACAAAATTTTAAAACATCACGTGTTTTTGTTAAGTGTACATGCTTGATAAATTCATAAAATAGCAGTTTTGTTTTAAAACAATCGGACTTTAACCTTTAATTTGATGCAAATGAAAAGAAGAACTGATGTATTTAATTAACGTGAATAACATTATGAACTAAAAATGTTTTGAATTAATGTTAATGCAAAAATAAATCTATAACATTATACCGCTGTTGGGTATTTTACTGTATGTAACGCTCGATTGGTCATTGTCGGCTCGGGTAAAACTTACATGTACCCCGGGTACTCTTAAGTAACTCATACTCAAAAATCATGTTGATGCAGTTTTTCTTAACAGAAGTTTGTTTAAGATAATCGTTAGCGCGTTTTACGACATCGGATTTTGGGCGGGAATACAACTGGGGTACAGTCTAATATCGACCGGGTACATGTAGGTAGTACCCGAGCCGACAATGACCAATCGAGCGTTAGTAACCCATTAATACAAACATTTTTAAAATGTAAACGGAAATAAGGAAATATCGTTTTTTGTGAAGTTTACGCGCTTGATTTAATGTTAGCTGTTGAAATTTAGTCAACTCTTCGGGACACCCTCTTTTTACAGACTTCGGGCCGCATTACAGTCAAAAAAGAAAATGCATTGATAAATGCTGCTAAGTCCGAAAGGAAACTATTAGATGCGTATAATGTGGGATTCAAGCAGACGGATGTTACGTTCCCGTCTTCAGACGCGGACAAGATGGCGATCAATATTCTGCACAAATTTCATCCTGTAATGATAGGGCATTACACACCTATAAAAACAATCGGTGACGGCAACTGTCTGTTTAGATCTACATGTATTTCAAAATGTTTGAATGGTAGTGAAGAGCAACATATTTTGTTGAGATTGTTATCTGCTCCTGAACTTATTGAAAACGCTTTTATGGTATTTTTAGTTTCAAGGAAGTCACTCCTCACCGAAAATCAAGTTTGTGCGAAAAGTGTCGTCCCTGATTAGCAGCGCGGACTGCACAGGCTAATCTGGGACGACACTTTACGCACATGCATTAAGCCCATTTTTCTCAGAACGCGCCTCATATATATAGTGCTTTATTTTAAACTTAAATCAATATTTTACGAAGTCATCATTGACTATATTAAATATAGAGAGAAATTGAGTGCTTGTGCTTTATCTTTAAACTTAAATCAATATTTAACGAAGTCATTATTGACTAAATAAATATGTACATCTTTTCAATCCATTATAAACGGCACTTATAGCTTAGTTTCGTGTATATATAGAGAAATTGAGTGCTTTTCGGTGATTCTGTGCTGTCGTAGGAGTGCTTTTCGGTGGCCACAAAAATAGTAATGAGCTTTATATTTAAACTTAAATCATTATTTAATGAAGTCATTATTGACTAAATAAATATGCACATCTTTTCAATCCATTAAAATCGACCCTTATAGTTAACTTTCATGTATATATAGAGAACTAGTGTGCTTTTCGGTGATTCTCTGCTGTCGCGGGAGTGCTTTTCGGTCTTCACATGAAGTGCTTTTCGGTCGGTATATTGCCGATATTTATCCAATTTTGGGCATTAATACCTCATAATAAACACAAGGTAGTATAAATATGCATGAAATATAACCATTTATAACTAATTTAAACCGTTTACACACAATAGAAACGCAAATATTCATATATATAGCGAGAAATTGAGTGCTTTTCGGTCTTCACATGATGTGCTTTTCGGTCGGTATATAGCCGATATTTATCCAATTTTGGGCATTAATACCTCATTATAAACACAAGGTAGTATAAATATGCATGAGATATAACCATTTATAACTAATTTAAACCGTTTACACACAATAGAAACGCAAATGTTCATATATATAGCGAGAAATTGAGTGCTTTTCGGTCTTCACATGAAGTGCTTTTCGGTCGGTATATTGCCGATATTTACCATTTTGGGCACAATGTAGTATAAACATACAATCATATAACCATTTGTTCCTAATTAAACTCGTTCACACACACTAGAAACGATATATTGCATATATATAGAGAGAAATTGAGTGCTTTTCGGTGCTTTTCGGTGTTATTCGGCGCTTTTCGGTGCTTTTCGGTGATTGCAGCATTGGCTGCATACAATTTCACCATTAAGTACAAACTAAATATTGATGCTGATTCTTTGAGCAGGATACCTGAAGTTTCTTCAGATATGGTCCAAGCCATAACACAGGCATCTGAAGTACAAATGCCCCTAGCAGAATGTATTGCCATTGATATCTGTCCTCTTGCTGCAGAAAAGGCCAGTTCTCAATTACAACCTGCACAAAGGACTGACTGGAGTACAGCTCAGGCTCAAGATCATTACCTGGCTAGAGTACTTGACCTATTAAGAAGCGGTTCCCGACCCAGAGAGGAGGCACTCCGTAAAGAACCAAAGAAGAGCTGTTACTCAGAGAATGGAAACGACTCACTATTGAGGATAAACAGCTGTACCGAACCACCTCTTTAGATGGTAAAGTCGTTAAGCAATTAGTTTTACCTAGTGCATTCAGGGAACAGGCCCTTAAAGGTGTTCATGATGATGTTGGACACCCAGGCAAGGACAAGTCCTTGTGGTTGGCCAGGCAGAGATTTTATTGGCCCCATCTAGAACGAGATCTAGAACTGAAAATTAAGGGTTGTACCAGATGTATTTTGAGGAAACGTCCTCAACAGACAGCTAGTCTGGTGAACATCAAGACCACAAAACCCATGGAACTGGTTTGCATGGATTTTCTGTCCCTAGAACCATCAAAGAGAGGCCATGAAAATATCCTGGTAATACCAGACCATTTTACCAGGTATGCACAAGCTGTCCCTTGCAAAAACCGAACTGCCACTACTACAGCAAAAGCCCTGTATGACAACTTTATTAGATACTACTCATTTCCTGAACGCCTTCACAGCGATCAGGGCAGAAATTTTGAGAGTAAGGTAATACAGGAGCTTTGCAAAATAGATGGAATTGAAAAATCCCACACAACCCCATACCATCCAATGGGTAACCCAGTGGAACGATTCAACCAAACACTCATAAAGATGTTGGGAACACTAGATCCAGTCCAAAAACAAGATTGGTAATCCTTTGTAGGTCCCATGGTGCAAGCCTATAACGCCACTCAAAGTGACGCTACAGGATATTCGCCCCACTATCTCATGTTTGGGTGGCATCCCAGACTTGCGATAGATACATTCATGGGTATCGAGCCCGGGAATGAAGGATCTCCAGACCCTACTGGTTACATACACAAATTGCAAAATCGCATGCAGCAAGCCCATAAGCTGGCTGCAGAGGCCTCTGCGAAGCAAGGTGTAAAGAATCGGGCATTTTACAACCGCAAGGTGAATGCCACCAGTATTGAGGTCTATGATAGAGTTTCAGTGAGAAAAACTCATTTTGATGGTAAGCACAAGTTGGCTGACCATTGGGAATCTGAACCGTATACTGTCATGGAAATCCCAAATCCTGACATTCCAGTAAACAAGGTTAGACGAGAAGATGGTGCTGGTCCTATCAGAACACTGCATAGGAATTTACTGCTGCCAATAGCAATATTCCCTAGTGCTTCACCCACATCAATTCACAAAAAGGGAACACATGTCATGAAAAAAGGATTATCAGATCCCAGTCAAAACACATGGAGACATCCGATAGTGACTGCTCGTCCGAGTCAGACTCTTATGTCATTCCACAGCGGAGAGTCGGATATGTACCTGGGTATGTCAAAAGACAACGGACACACAGTCCGGTTGTCAATGCCAATTCTGAGATTCTCAGTCCTTTATCTCAGACACCGTCAGCGGTAGATGGTAGCATGTCTGAGCAGTCAATCAACTCACTCAATTTGTTGAGTGATCAAAATTCCACAAACTCAGGAGTTAACTCTCATGTTGGTGAGTTAGTTAGTCAGCCAGTTAGTAACCAATCTCAAGGTGAGACTCAGACTTCATCACATACAACACAGCAACATACACCTCAGGTTACACCACCTACAATAATACAACCAGAACGAGTTGGCAGACCCCAAAGGCTAAGACAACCTCCAGATAGATATGGAGAATGGGTCATGCCAATCTTTGCTCAGAACTATAATGATTGTAAAAAGGAAGTCCATATTTATTATGTATAACTTATTTAGTATACATAACAGTCCCTATGAAAATGCATTGTCTATCTGCTTTTCGTGAAAATATTTAAACATATTTTAAAACAATTGTTTTAAATTGACTTTGTTTTTGCATGTTTTAATTTATCATATTTCAATGGTTTAATAATATTTAGACCTGATGAATGGTATTGTTTAATTTTCATCGTGTGTACATTGTCTTCTAAAGTCAATGTGATGTTTGCTAAAGAACAGTTTTCAGTATATTATTATCAGGATATATTTATCTATATTTTGGTCAGTAAATAGAATGTTTTAACAGATTGATTTATTTGCAATCTAATAATTTATATTGCAATTAGTGTGTGTACTTAGATTCAACCTTCTAAGTTGAATTATTGTGCATATTTTCCCTGTATATATATAGCACCAACTCTGTTTACATTTGATTGACAAGTGGGTGAACTGTCAGCTGATTGAACAGCTGTTTTTCATACATACTGTATATAGGTCAGCAATTTTCTCACGCTCCTTGTAAACACTGTATACTCTAGTGGAGAGTGTACTTCAGTAATGTGAACTGCTGGTATAGTCAAGGTGGTACTATAGTAGGGATTGGTCATTTAAATTTTTGTGTTATATGTTTAAAATGTCAGGAGCCATTTTTTCCAACAGAGGGAGTATGTAACAGGGTATTCACTCTGACACTAATCCTTTAATATTACTAACCCATGCAAGAATGTGAGCGAGTATCAGTGTGGGTGCTAAGTGGTGAGTGAATGAGTTACTAACACTGTATGTTGTTATGTGAGATGTTTTAACTATAGAGTTTCAATGGTTTTATACCCTAGTTTATGATCATTCCATCATAAAGTCTCGTAAGAGATAGATGTTGGCATTTTCCATGTGTCAGCATATATTTATTTTAAAACTTAAGTCCTCAGGTCGCTGGCCATCATTTTCAATATTATAGACATCTATAAAATAAAGAATATATACGACAACCCACTTGTGTTCTCTATAAACAACCCGGCTACACCATTAAAATTTTTTAGACCTGTAATATGTGGCTATTTCTTATATCTTATATGTGTCTGGGGAATTTTGATGACATCAATTGCATTCTAACTTAAAATATTTTTTTTAGTGTGTGTTTTCTGTTGTATGGGGCTTTTGTGGAGCAATGTTTTGTAAAAAACGATGTTTTTATCGTGTCTGCATTCGTAGGACATGCCTTTTTATTGCAATTATTTCAAGACATATAGATTTTTAAAATTATACCATGGTTGGAACAGGAAAATAAAAGGCCAAAAAACATGCTTTAAAAGTTGGCAATATTATAATTTGTTCACTTAAAGTCACTTGCTCACGAAGTGTGTGTTGTCATGTGGTTCATTCCGTCACGCATAGTCACGTGCTAACCTAGTTTTTGCAGTCACGTGGTTCATTCTATCACGTGATTCATTTTGTCACATTTAGTCACATCCTCACGTAATGTGTGTTGTAACGTAGTTTGTTCTGTCATGTGTTTTGTTAACGTATAGTCACGTGCTTATGTAGTGTGTGTTGTCTCGTGGTTCGTTCTGTCACTTGGTTCATTCTGTCACATACATTCACGTGATCACGAAGTGTGTGTTTTCACGTGGTTCGTTTTGTAACATGGTTCATTCTTTCACATATAGTAATGTTTTCACGAACAGTGTGTGTTGTCACGTGATTAAACGTTCAGATGTATTGCAGAGTGCCGGGGTGCGCAGGAGAAGGCGGAGGTTGCGGGAACTCAAGGAGCACCGGATGGAGCGGCGCATGCATTCCGACAAGATCTTCCACTACAACGTGCACTGGGTCGGCCGGGAAAGTATGTCGGGAGCCCAAAGGCTGGTCGGCCATACATTCGCTGAACCCTTTAACACTCCGCTTCTGAGCAGGAAAGGGTTAAACTCAATTACAATTACGCACGATTTTAGACGACAATAGCCCCTTATTCCCCGCGTTTGGCTTTCACAAGCGTACGGGAGCAGCTACTGACGCTCTTTTCCATTTGCAGACAATCAAACGCTTATGCGTACCTTTAATAAAAGTAACAGTAACAGTGTTTTCCACAATTGAATTGTATATGCGGACGAGTAAACAAATATCGCTACTAAACATGTACACCTTCAATTCAATGAAATTAGTGTCAAGACAATTACTTCTTTACCAATTTTAATGCCACGATTGATTGTGTTTTATATTAATATTCAAATGTAATCCAATAAACGTGTTAGGTTTTAAGCACATCCGGTTTGCGCCGCAGGTATCTAGCCGGATACATGCTAAGAGCACCGGAAGTACCTGGCGCGCCTCTGCAAGGACTTCGCGGACAACATGATCTCTCGGGTGACGCAAGCTATTCGGAATCGAAAGCTTCTGCACGTCCGACTCACCGAGGAATTTTGCAGCACATTCGGTTGTGCGCGGAGTTGTTATAGACGTACCAAGATTCTGGATGTACGCGCGCTCAACATTCCAACGCTATCAATTTGGAGAATCATGAGCGATTCACTGTTACTAGTTTGCTACACCTAATTGTGTAATGCTCTATCGTATTCAAATCTGTTTACTACACTTTGAGTATGTTCGGGTTTTCAATCAAGGATCCTCCAACTGTCCAAGACAGAGCGGTAGTCGGAAATAAATTGGCACAAATGTTTATCTTAGATTTAACATATTTATTTTAGCTCGATTGCATCGAAAGTCTCAGGCTTACAGAAACGCTCTCGAGTCCGTTTCCTGAGTAAATAACTAGTACTTGTTGTCTTTGGGAAAGATCTAGAGAACGCTCCCCGAGTGGGGGTCGATCCAGTGACCTCCCGATCTCTAGGCGAACACCTTATCCATAACGCCACGGCGAACTGAATGTTTATCTTAATAAGCAGTTGTAGAGTGTAATCAATTGGTGGCTACTTGTGTAAGGTCTTTTCTGTATTAGGACTTTAATATAGTATTTGTGTTAACATTATGTGGATGTTCGATTATTATTGTTAAACATGAAGCTAAGACAAAACGTGTGAAAGTTATCAATGACTTAAGATTTGAGCATCGCTCTGGGAATACAGGGCTTAATGCGTGTGCGGAAATGTTATTCTCAATTTAGCCTGTGGAGTCCGTACAGGCTAATCACGGACGGCATTTTCCGCTGTTGAATTTTTCATTAAAAATGGGTCTCTTTAAAACGAGAATCAAAGTGTAATTAGTTTGTTGGGACTGCACAGGCTAATATGGAACGACACATGCATAAAGCCCTGTTTTCTCAGCACGAGCCCCATTTGTTGCCACTGTGCATTCTTCTCTTACAGCGGATCAAATCCTTCTTGATGGACGAATCGACAACGGCCCCGCTCGTGGTGCACGGAATTAGAGGTTCGGGCAATGCCATCCTGGCGTTGTCGGAAAAATTGAGCAAGATCTGGCTGGCCAAGACGCCAAAGCTCGTGTTAAGGTAACTGATGCCATGTCGATTTGAGCATATCTTGAGTGCCCTCGGACTGGAGGGTGTAAAGATTCATTGGAAAAAAAAACTTACGCACGCACGCACGCACTCGCGCGCGAATGAGACGATGGATGATCGAAAATGCAGTATTTGTTTTAAACTGTTTAAAATAAGGTTTCCTATATGAACTACCGATATAGCAGTATTGGAACTAGTAAATTTACCAATGTCATTAATAAGTTGCGAAAGAGACAAATTTATCGAATAGACTTTTTTTCGTAGTTTTGTAAGACGTTTATAAATAAAAACCGATCAAGTGTTCATTAGTTTACGAGTTTGTGTATTTCGAAGTTTAGGAGGCCCGTTCTTTCCCGAGGCTTGAATAATATTTTTTGCTATGATAAGTCCACGAATAAATTGTGGTCGCAGAAACTAAATAAACGCGAGTTATCAATTTTGTGTAGTCCGTTAGCAGTGTATTTTGATGTCCTCTTTATCATAAGAAATAACGTCATTTTGTTACCATTTACACGCAAACGCATTATTCATATATTTCGGCTTGTTCTGGAAAAACCAGGCTTAAATCATGTGCGTTGAGTGCCGTCCCAGATAAGCCTGTGCAGTCCGCAGCGAAGACACTTTCCGCTTGGAGCGGATTTTTGTTAAGAATTTTCATTTAAACGAAAAATTTCAGAGAAAGCGGAAAGTGTCGTCCCTGAGTAGCCTGAGCAGTCCACACAGGTTAATCTGGGCCTACACTTTACGCACATGCATTAAGCCCAGTTTCTCACACACAGGTTAATCTGGGCCTACACTTTACGCACATGCATTTAGCCCAGTTTCTCACACACAGGTTAATCTGGGCCTACACTTTACGCACATGCATTAAGCCCAGTTTCTCACACACAGGTTAATCTGAGCCTACACTTTACGCACATGCATTAAGCCTAGTTTCTCACACACAGGTTAATCTGGTCCTACACTTTACGCACATGCATTAAGCCTAGTTTCTCACACACAGGTTAATCTGGGCCTACACTTTACGCACATGCATTAAGCCCAGTTTCTCACACACAGGTTAATCTGGTCCTACACTTTACGCACATGCATTAAGCCTAGTTTCTAACACACAGGTTAATCTGGGCCTACACTTTACGCACATGCATTAAGCCCAGTTTCTCACACACAGGTTAATCTGAGCCTACACTTTACGCACATGCATTAAGCCTAGTTTCTCACACACAGGTTAATCTGAGCCTACACTTTACGCACATGCATTTAGCCCAGTTTCTCACACACAGGTTAATCTGAGCCTACACTTTACGCACATGCATTAAGCCCAGTTTCTCACACACAGGTTAATCTGGTCCTACACTTTACGCACATGCATTAAGCCTAGTTTCTAACACACAGGTTAATCTGGTCCTACACTTTACGCACATGCATTAAGCCTAGTTTCTCACACACAGGTTAATCTGGTCCTACACTTTACGCACATGCATTAAGCCTAGTTTCTAACACACAGGTTAATCTGGTCCTACACTTTACGCACATGCATTAAGCCTAGTTTCTCACACACACGGTTAATCTGAGCCTACACTTTACGCACATGCATTTAGCATAGTTTCACAGAGCAAGGCTTCATTATTATTATGTACCTGAAACACACATCACATGACGCATATTTCTCTGGGCTGCAGGTTTCTCGGTACAACAGTGGAGAGTTCTTCCGTACTGCCTCTGCTACAGAGTCTGGTGCAACAACTGAGTATGCTGGGAAATCAAAGCCCACGAACCGGCCTGGTACGTGTGTTATTATCATTATCATCATCATCGTCATCATCATCATCATTATCATCAGCATCATTATTAGCATCATCATTATCATCATCATCATCATCATCATCATCATAATCATCATCATCATCATCATCATCATCATCATCCTCACCATCATCATCATCGTCGTCGTCGTCGTCAATATCATCATCATCATCATCATCATCATCATCATCATCATCATCATCATCATCATCATCATCATCATCATCATCATCATCATCATCATCATCATCATCATCATCATCAATAATTTCATCATAGCATCTCACCCTTTTCTTATTTTTAGCTCGGCTGTTTTCGGAGAAAACTCGAGGTATTTTCATAGCCAGCTCGTCGTGTCGTGTCCGTCGTCGAGTCTTGTCGTGTCGTACGGGTCTAGCTAAATCCTTAACATTATGTCAAAGTTTTGAACATTGGCTCTAACATCAAAGTGCTTTCACCTACAACTTTAAAACTTTATATGTAGTTGCACCTTGATGGGTTCTACATATGCCACACACATATTTGGGTCACTATGTCAAAGGTCAAGGTCACTGTGACCTTATAAAAAATCTGAAAAGCTTTCATTTATTGAAAATGCACCCGCAGCCGAGCGTTGGCACCCGTTATGCGGTGGTCTTGTTCTTATTATTTTTTGCTCGTAATGTTTTTCTTAAAATTTGTCTTCTTTGTCATAGTCATGCTAACATTATAAATCTGGTCGTACAGTCTTAAATATTGTAGAATGCCAGTCCCAGGTTATTTCCTTTCAAGATGCATATGAGCCTCGTTCTGGGAAAAAGGGATAAATGCTTGTGCGTTCCATATTAACCTATGCAGTACGATATTATGGAATTCAGTACGGTATTATGGAATTCAGTACGGTATTATGAAATTCAGTACGGTGTTATGGAATTTTTCGTATACAGGAAGTCTATTTCACACGCAAATTCAGTTACGGCGGAAATTGTCTTCCCTGATTAGCCTCTGCGGACTGCACATGCTAGGAAGAGACGACAATTTAGCACATGCATTGAGCCCAGTTTCCCAGGGCGGGTTGTACAGGCTAATCTGGGACGACACTTTACGCACATGCATTAAGCCCAGTTTTCCCAGTGCGGGTTGCACAGGCTAATCTGGGACGACACTTTACGCACATGCATTATGCCCAGTTTTCTCAGAACACGACACATATGTATATCGGGAACCATACAATTTTGTTTAAAACACTCCTTTCTTGAATTGCCTCGTGCAAAGATAAATTGTCATATGGATTCTGAACAATAGTTTCTCTTTTTCAGACCGTTGACCTTCTAAAAGTCCAGTTAAATCGGCTCTAAGAGGAAGGCACGGAAGAGTGTTCAATCGTGGTCATCTTGCCACTCGCTTGACCAGCTTGGCCACAATGGCCGCTCTTTGATGTGGCTTCCGGCCTCCCTGCCGCCTCACTGTAAGATTATTGTGTCATCACTTCCGGAGGAGAAATACGAGAAGTTTCCGGCTCTCAAGGTAGCGAAACTTAAGAAAAAACTCAACTTGTGAACAAGTAAAATTTTAGCCGAGGCAATATCTTAGGTCATTCTAGGGGGGTCCGGGGGCATTGTCCACCCCCGCACCCGTAATGTTTTTTTTCCTAGTACGTCTCAAGTGCGTTTAAAGTCCATTTAAACCACATTTTTTACCTAAATTATCGGAATCGTGGATGCTACATATGACCGTTTAGTATCAATAAAGTTAACACAAAAATTTGCTACAAGTTTAGTGTCATTTTTAGAATATGTTACAATAATCGATGTTACATTTGAAGTCAGATAGAATAATAAAAAATGAGACGCAGCTCTCTCATAATATGTATATGGATAATATAATGTGCTAAATAAAATTATTATTGAAATACTAAAATAATATAGATCTACCTTAAAATCTGAAGAAAACAGATCTATCAGTCATTTTAGCGAATTATGTTTCATGAATTGTGCAATACTTTTTCACTGCCTTAACATATTTTATTATTCTTCAACTCTTAAATATCATTTTTATTGAACGCTTATTCAACTCTCCCGCCTCCAGTCGAATCCCACATTTTAAAAATTTGTTTTCGATAAACTGGAATGTGTTTATGAACAAACATTAATGCGATGCCATTAAGCCGGTCTTCTTTCATAGTAGAACGTGTCCACGTTTTAAGCCGGCCATAAAGGGGAGAATACTAATAAAGCCGAAAACGCCAACCACCCGAAGTGTGTTTAGGTCCAAAATAGACCCAGGCCTGGTCGTAAAACACTCGATTCTAGCTCGGTACGTTCCGATGTCTTCCATGAATATAGCATCAAAGTGTACAGTGCGACGCTTTGTTTAGTATACGGATTTTCCAAATCATTTTGCTGAGCAATTTTGGCATTAATTGAAGTTATTAAATTGAAATAATTATCTGCCTCAACATGAACCAATTGTACTCAGTGATAATATTTGTTTGTGAATATCATAGTGACTAAAATTCATTAAATTGCCTCAATTTCTTATATAGATTTTATTCGTTGACATACATTTTCCTTTTTCCATGTTATCTCAACCACAGGTATTGGGCGCGTGGTCAAGTCACTTTAACACTATCAATATGTCATAAAACAACTTTCTTCATTAAAAAAATCTGATATTATATATATAAACATATATTATATCAGATTTTTAATTTATTTATTTTTTAAGAAAAACAAAGTTTGATGACATATTGATAGTGTTAATATGACTTGGGCCACGCGCCCAATACCTGTGATCTCAAGATTGCTCTGCAGATTTTAGCCGAGGCAACTGCCTCGGTGTGCCTCAGCGTTGCTTCGACGCTGCTGATTAATATGAATTAAAAGACGCTACCGAGAAATGTGTCTGTTCCCACGACTTTTAATCGTGCGGCAATGTTCAAGGTCGCCGGATGTAACGTAGGCATCCTCGAGCTTTCAGAGATAGAAAATCTATTCAAATAAAACCAACCGATTACAGCTATGTAAGTTTTGGTTTTTAATTTTAAAAAACATCATCAACAGGAACGACGAAATACAGAGGCATATCGATGAAAATTTCCAGTCTAATAGAGGCACCTTGGCCGCTGCTTCCGGTTTAGTCTCAGTTTAATGTGACATCAGTGACGCCGCACTGATGACAATGCTGTCTGGAACATTTGCATTCGTCATGTGTCGAGGTTGAAAGTCGCCGAATGTACCATTGGTCTGCATGAGCGAAAAAACGCGTATTCGCACTAAAAATATATATGACGAAAACACACTTCAACAGCTAGAATGCGCTTTTTCGTTCCAATCATAAAAGAAATATTGAGGCATTTTGGTGAAACGTTTCAGTCTTCTAGGGGCACTTGGGCCGCTGCTGCCGGTGCAGTCTTTCTTTTATGGAGGCGTGTTGAAATCAATTTGCATTCTTAATCCTACCCCTTCGTAACAGTTTTTGTATGAAAACGGAACAAGATATCTAAAACATGTTTAGTTTTCAGCTATCATATAGTCTTAACCAAAGTTCAGGGTCAGATAAGACTTCAAGAACTGTACCGGATATATAAATAACAAAGCTTACATCGCCAATAATAACGAACATAAAGCTGTGCTATTTTAGAGTGATCCGAATTTAAGTATTCGAAATTATGGCCTCTGAATAAGGAATTTGGCGTAGAGTTAATTCCTTATTTGGAAGCCTGTATTTCGGACAATTACTTTCGGATATGTTATATTTAATATGTAGTGAGGGTTATTTAAGCTTGATTATGTTATATGGACGTATTCTGTTACATTTATTTTTATATTCTATTCGACGATACACGCTGAAAACAAGTATTATGAAGACGATAATAAGGAAATGGTATTGGCTCACTCAAACAAAAATAAAAATTAACCGAAAAATACAAAATGTCAATGAAAATCGTGGTATATGTAGGTTCGAAGTAAAAAAAAATATGCATAACAATATATTTCTATCTAGTTTTATTAAATAATAACACAGTTTCTTATTCAGTAAGAATAAAATCACATCGAATAAGGAACTGGCATTTTCATACTCAACAGACTATTAAAAATTTAAAATGAACCAAAGAGACCAATTAATCAATGTAAATCATTGTTATTTTAGGTTAGGTATCAAAAACATTTATTGCAGCAAATCTCTACTATGTTTCATTGAATCATAACCGAGTTCCTTATTCGAATTGAAAAAGTAATGAGGAACTGATCCCTTATTTGTCATTCAAATCGAATAAGGAATGTCATTTTCATACTTAACAAAATATTGAAATGAACCAAAGAGACAAAAACATCAATGAAAATCATTGTAATTGTAGGTTCCGAATAAGGAACTGGAATATAAAAATACAAAAACATGTTTAAATGTACAAGATTGCACTTTTATATCACATACATGTAAAATAATAGTATATGCCTTAGGTTTTTGTTGATGTGAAGTTAGTATTCGAATTAAAAATATCGGTTCGGTTTAAACAAGAAATCCTATGCAAGCGCGAAGAAGAAACATGAATATGTAACGTAATACATAACGTAAATGTATTCGAGTTACTTTGTTTTGATTTACTTCAGAAATGTTTGCATTATTTTTTTAACCATGCAACAAATTTCTAACGCGTGAATAAGGAATAAAGAACTTGGAAAAAGGAACCAACTTGCTCTCCATGGAATACCGCGCTATGCGTGAACTAAAAATACCACGAGTTTTATTTCGCTCTTTGATTATTTTATGTGTATTGCTCTCATTTGCTGAAATGAATTTCGAAAACATATAATGATGCCGTTTATATGAGCCCCGTTCTGTGAAAAGTGGGGTTCATGCACGTGGGTAAATTCTCGTCCCAGATTAGCCTGTGCAGTCCGCATAAGCTAATCAGGGATGACACTTTCCACGTGTGTTGCATTTTTTCGTTAAAATGAAGTCTCTTTTAAAAGAAATTCCAATGTGGAAACTGTTGTCACTGATTAGCCTCTGCGGACTGCAAACGCTAATCTGGGACGACACTATACGCAATGCCTTAAGACCAGTTTTTCCCAGAACGGGGCTCATGTAAATAATTCATGAATTACATTTTTGTTTTCATTTATTTTTATTGAGTTTCTTTTATGTGATTATTCTTTCTACACTCAAAACGTCCGAATTGTTGTAAATGTTGCATTCCCCCTGAACATTATTCGATACTTTAGATACGTACATGATATCTTTGGTTAATAACAAAACAGTCCAATTAAGTAAACTTTAAAAAAATAAATATATATATTGTGCGTCATACTTTCAAACGTTTTACTCAACAGGAGGTGGTCGGCTTTGCATACATTTGGTTTTACGAAGCAGACAACAGATCAGTGGTCATGGAAATTGGCAAAAAGTTGTACTTGTTTGACCTTGAACAGATTAACTTCAGCATCGTGTTTCCGGGCATCGTCTCGGTAGGAGTGGGTATCGTCACCAAACAGAAGCGTACGTTAAAGTCCTTATTTACATTTTACAATTCATGTGTGGGGTGGCAGTATTCACAACATTGTAATTAAATATTACGGTCATGGTGTGCCATTACTATTCAGCGTTACTAAGAAATCAAAGTCATGATTTGAAGATTTTGCGAACTGAGCGATTTGGGTCAGAGCGTGTTAGAAACCGTTCCGCCCAATTTATCTCTGTCTATGACGTCATTCTTCATTTGTAGAACTCCTCGTGACGTCACGTTTTGGCAAGAACGTAAAACTGTACACCATCACAAACGGCTGCGTTGACGCCATAATCAAAACTGGATACAAGGAGGAGATCTACCAAGTTGTGATCAGTTTTTATACCTTTCTCCACAGTATGCCATAGGCCACCAGTACAAGTGTAGTAGCAAGCAGTTAACATCTCAAAACTTTATTGCATTTTTGTTTTTGAATAATGTGACGAACATTTACATTCGCAAGTGATGTGTTCATATTATGTACGGCCATTCTCCCCATACCCCTGATTCACGAAGGGCAGTTGCCAGTTCTCATAAAAGCATGTGTACCAAGTAATAGGAAGACAGCTTGCCTAGGAAAAGTGTATGTTAACTGGCCGTCATGATATGACTTTCATACTGTTGAAAAGGGTGATCAATGAAAATGATCCCCGTTCTGTGAAAACTGGGCTAAATGCATGTGCGTAAATTGTCGCCCCAGACTAGCCTGTGCAGTCCGCACAGGCTTATCCGCGACGACTCTTTCCGCTTTAACGGAATTTCTCGTTAAAAGAAGATCTATTCCTGAGCGAAAATCAAGTCAAGGCGGAAAATGTCGTCTCTGCGAACTGCACAGGTAATCTGGGACGACACTTTACGTACATGCATTCAGCCCTGTTTTCACAGAACAAAGCTCATATCGTTGTTTTACAGGTAAACGATCCGGGAACGCTCGCCGCAGTAACGGTTGAAATGGGACCCGTAATGGTGATGGACCTTGTCACCCACTCTCGCATGTATGAGATCTCAAACAGTACGTACAGGAGATGCGACAGTATCTTTACCTTTCAGAATTAAACATACGTTGGAATTTCGCGGCATATATCGTTCAATATATTTTAAGGTTTACGGCGTCTCTTTTTCTGTGTACGCAATACATATAGCATAACATAAACTACCAATAAAGCTTTTAAATGTTGTTGTCAAAATCAGTTTATCGTTTTCGCTCCATATGTTATAAGACTACGAAAGTGTTATCGACCAATCAACTATTAAGTATGAACGTATGTTTTACCAATGAGTCTCTTTCTTTCTGGTAATCTGTTGAAGAAATTCAGTTTGATTCAAACAATTTTTTTTCTGTAAACACACGTTTGCACCCTTGTCGCTAATTTGATTGCCTTTATAACTTATATTATCCGCGTTCTGTGAATACTGGGCTAAATGCATGTACGTAAAATGTCGTCCCAGATTAGCCTGTGCAGTCCACACAGGCTTATCAGGGACGACACTTTCCTCATAGAATGGAGACTTCCGTTAAACGAAACATTTCATAAAAGCGGTAACTGCAGAGGCTAATCTGGGAGGATTCTTTACGAACATGCACTAAGCCCAGTTTTCCAAGAACGAGGCATAGATAAGTTCCGCGCTAGTTTTAGGCCGGCGGTACGGAGGGAGATACATGCTGTTCGACCCCTACATGTTGTTGACCCGAGTCAGCAGCCGCTTGTTCTTCATCGGAGGTTACGTGGGCGAGCGCACAGACAATGAAGTTCAACTTTTCTGCTGGGACACTGAACAAAGTAGGCTGTTTGTCCCGTTCTTGCAAATAGATCAGCTTTTTTATCGACGAGTTTCCTATCTTTTTATTACATGATTTTACCAATAAAACGACATACCTTATATTATTTGTATAACTGACCACTGATATGTACACCCACAATTGTTCATATTGAGACTGGAATGACATCGATCTTTTCTGGTCAATTCAGAGGCAACTATATATTTCTATATCCAAACATCATTTCCCGTGTATTTAAATTATTATATACAAAGGCTCGCTTTCCACCAACATTATTTATCTCGTTTGATAAAATATGGTTTTAAATGACAACGCATGTCAGATCTTTTATATTTTGAATCACATAAGAACACATACAGATGCCGCAATCGAAGTTTGTTCTTACTTTTCATGTAAGTATTATGAAGGTCCTTATCTAATGAGACGAGTTCTTTTAAAACTGTTTTCTATGCACGTGCTTAAAGTGTCATTCCAGATTAGCCTGTGGAGTCCGCACAGGCTAATCAGGTACGACACTTTCCGCATATACTGGATTTTCTTTTTGTAGAGACTTCCTATAAACGAAAAAAAAAACGGAAAGTGTCCTTCTAGATTAGTCTGTGCAGTTACCATAGGCTAATCTGGGACGACACTTTACGCACATGCACCAATCCCAGTCATCCCACAACGAGGTTCGAATGTATGTTTCAGAGATAGAACCTTTTGAGCTATGTGACAGAGAGGCCGTCAAAATTGTCATGGCAAACGTTTATCGTCTCGATGACGACCGTATTATGACCACGGGAAAAGGCGACAACTATGACTTCCGAGTGTATGACGTCAATGTATAGCCGACAGTGTAGCTCCGGACTAGACTGCGCGATTGTGCATAAAACGCGACTTATGTTTTAACTGTTCACATATGTTTAACTTAGCATGTGTGTAAAACAAAAACAAACAGTGCATATTAATACATGAAATGACACGTGGACCATATAGATGCAGAAAATCAATCATTTTGTAAATAAGTGATCAATGGTTTGAGATAATAAATCGTTTATGACGGGAAAATAATTTGGAATATTTCTTGTAATTTCGTGAAAATTGCAGAGACCAAACGATATGAAATTACACGTAAGTATTGTACTTGCCGGATAAGAAGAAATGTTAAGACGTAAGTTATTTTACACATGGAACCCCGGGAATCCCATTGGAGCTACAATTTGTTTTAGATTTTTTACGTCCAGTTATTAAACTTTAGGCTATTAATTTCATGTTGTTTTCAATATTACTCTTTCTTAGCCTGTTTAAAACCATACATTCTACAAGTTGCCTGTGAGCAAATCGCTTGATCGCACCCTGCGTATTGATTCAACTCGGGTTTGTTCGTCCTTGCGTAGATTTATCTGTCACTGAATGAGTCATTCCACATAGCGTTGCCGTTGTAAACATTACATAATTTGGTGATGGTTTATATAAATTTTAATAGTTATTCGACATGACTAGATAATAATCCACACAATTCTGCTACCCATGCTTTTCTGTCAATGTCACAGGAATACAGTCCTTATTATATTATTTTATATTCAGTTCGACACCCTGCACTGGAGCGCCGATGGAACGTTTTTCTACACAACCAGCGATAACTTCTGGAAACACAAGGCTCCTGACGTCATCACGTGGACTATTCACCATGGAAACCAACCCACATCGACGCCTGGGGCTAAACGCAGTCTTCCCTTATATTCAACCAAAGGTGACATACATGTTATTGTTATTTCTTTTCTGTTGTACTTTTGTACAACTGCCACAACAACTACTTCTACTTCTACTGTTACTAGCGGACGTGATACTTCTGCATAGGTATGATCCAGGTAAACATACACATTTCAAACAAGAGTTCTAACTTTTATTCAAATTGTCTCCCCTTTGTTAGCCAACCTGCCTCGTCTTACGATCAACGCTCCTGAATACGTCTAAACGGGCTACCAACCGGAAGTGGGAGATCCCGACACGGGCGATGAGATATTTGATTATAGAGTCCCAAAGTAATGACGAAGGCGATGCGATGCGGTGCGAAAACAACCATTACATTGAACACACTCAATGTTAGACATACTTATTATTAGCAACTACATAATGTTTCCCACGTTCGGAATTTATTTAATGATGTCGGAATACCATCGATTCTAAACAATTACGTGATCGACCTTATCGATTATTATTCAATCAATTAGTATACGATATATTTGAATTGGTCCTAATTAACTGTCCGTAAAGAAAATTTACGAAAACCGAAGACAAGATGAAGACACTTGCTTCAAAATATACAAGCTATAAACATTAACAGCGGCACATCAGAAACCTCGCCATGTGATGGTACAGTGGATCTGTATCGGGTTCGAACACCAAACATCATGGTTTCCATGGTTTCCACTTAGCATTTTTCTCACAATACGTGTTTACATATTGTTGACATTTTTATGAAATTATTTTAAGTTTTAAATATGTTATTATATATTGATTATAACTCAGTCGCATTTTCTTTGAGGTGCAACTCTGCCAAGTAGTCCGTGTATCTGAATACAAACTGTTATCGTATGCAGTTGGTGTCAAGGCGGATTTTTACACATAATTTTGCCCACAAACTCGTTCATGTACAAAGTCCATAAACAGATAATTATCGAATAGACATAAAACTATATAGAAAAAAACGTTATTTCCTTTGTGTTGCTGTAATTAGGATACCGAGCAGATGAGATGCGGCCGCATTATACATGCATGTATGCAGGTCTCATCAAATATCCATATCAATCATAAACGGTACTTATTATCTTAATTCTGATTCGGCTACGATTATTTACGGTTTCAACGAAATATTCATAAGGGCCAGATTACAGTTATCGTGAAATAAGATGCCAGAGTCTTTGCAAACATAATAAAACTGACCGAAATCAGTTTCTTTTTACGATATAGTATACTATTAACACTGTATTAAAATCTTCATATTTTGTTGCAGCTAAATTAACTTGTTTTACAAATGTTTATTTGGTACTGTAAAATCAGTACATGATTTTGTTACCTCTTCTCTTTATTTATACATAGTGGATCAATTTACAATTTATTAAACAGTCTTTACTAAGTCTATCAAGACTAAGTAAAAATCATAATAATTAAAAAGAACTTAACTGGCTCGTTTTCTCTTTCAAGTCGTGGTTTACATGACCACTTCTCTTTTAAAACTTTAAAAGCTCATTTACCTTTGCTTTGTTAGTTTCCCGATTAAAAGAACTTAAATTACCGGTAGATGTTTTAATTTCGATTTCTTTGATATTGACAGATCAATGTTTTACAAGGTCTTATTAACACAAATGTGAGTACATGTATAAATTTATGAATATATTGTGTGTGCCCATATCCTTTTCTAACTCCCGATGCATTGACTTTTAAGATAAATAAAATAAAGTTGAACATATTTAAATGTCGTCCAGAATATTTCAACATGAACATGTCATTTAAATTCATAACTGGTTATTCAAATTTATATTAATTTCTTAAAAAGATGTTCTTGACATGCCTGTATTTCAAACGCTATAAATGTAAATATTTCAAAGCGGTTGTCAGAAACATCCACATTTTGAGCACAAATGGTACGAATTTCATAAAGATCAAAAAGCGAATGTCAAGAAGTAATCAAGCAGTCGCTACTCTCAAGATTGATATCTGCAACACCGAAATTAACACGCAATATTTTTTTCAAATTTTTATTGAGGAAAAGCAAATAACAAGAAACAGTTGAGCATTCTTTTGCCACCTTGCGATGGTTTCATCTGAATAAATACTAAATACAGGTGTAAAACAGTTACAATTAAATATAACATAACGGTTTCAAAAAAACAACAACATTGTTTTCATTCAACATTGAATTCGAAATAGGATTCGGTTGAAATCAATGCAAAATCTGATTCATATGACTTAACTAGGTCTGAAAGCGGACAGTGTCGCCCCTGATTAGTCGGTGTGGACTGCACAGGCTAATCTGAGACGACACTTAACGCATATGCATTAAGCCCGATTTTTCCAGAGCGAGGGTAAAATGATTTTACAGATTTAGGATACCAAAGAATTGTGAATAGAACATCACGAAATATACCGGTAAGCAACAAAAAAAATATTGATGCAAATCACATGTACATCCAGGTTTCTTCGAGTAGCGCTATAGGTTTGAATGATGCAATATTGTCATAATAGCGATGGTCTATGAGACGCGTCATGCGACAATGGATCGTATGTCATAACCACTCACCTTTTTCAACCGCGTGTTCGGGCCATTTAAAACTAGTAGATTATTGAAACAGATACGTTCATAAAAGTTTCGTTTATCTCGTAGAAGAATACATGCTGAGTCCGGTGTATCTGAAAAACACATGATAAGACCAAAAGTAAGTACATGATATTCCGCATCGGTCTTCATTTGGGTTTTAACAGACTGATTTGGGTTTATTAAACCAACTTCTAAAACCATACATGACCTATAAAGTTAGATAAGTCCTATTCACATTACATTGAATGTCCTTACCAACTTTATCATGTCAAGGTCTTTAAAAGTTCGAAATTTAGACAATATGCTATAGTAGAAGCAAAGAAGATGTATAACATAAAACAATATTTGACAGAAACGACTGCAAAAGTCAATGTCTTTTTGTGTTTCGACACGATCATCATTAGTTTACGAGGAAATACTGTATCATAAGTTTAACAACAATCAAAGTACAAGGCATCCCTAAGCTGTCGCATGACTTTAACCCATTTATGCCTAACGTCTAGAAAAAAGGCCTTTGCAAACAGCGTAGACCCATATGAGACGCCGCATCATCTGGGTCTGCGCTGTTTGCTTAATGGAATTTCTGTAAGAAGTATTCTAAATATAGAAATAAATATACTAGACATCCCTAATTTTGGAAATAAATTGATTCAATTTAGAAGGATGCGAGAGTCCACTAGGCATAAATGGGTTATGATACATGTATATTGTTTCTCAAAAGCGATGCGTCCGTATGTTGTTTTGATTTGAATAACAATGTCCAGTAGGAGCGATTTCTACAATATTTTATTTAATACTAACGTAATTATGAAATGCATTTTAAAGGGATCTTTTCACGTTTTAGTTAATTGACAAAATTAAAAAGAAATGTTTCAGATTCGTAAATTTTCGTTAAAGTTATGATTTTTGTGAGGAAACAGTTATACTGAGCATTTACCATGCTCTGAAATATACATTTTATGCATCTTTTGACGATTTAAAAACCTGAAAATTTTAAATTGTTGCAACGCGAAACGACTGAATAATCTGGGGAGTTCTGTTGTTGTCGTTATATTTATTTTGTGACACTACGAGGATTGCTTATATAAAGTATAAAATACATCATTCATTGTATGAGAACGGATGGCCGAGTGGTCTAAGCATTAGACTTTAACGTCAGAGGTCAGTGGTTTGAGCCCAGTGGAGGGTTACTTTTTTGTTTCTTTCTTGATTTTAAACAGAAGCTTTTTAGATCAAATGTTTACATTATTTAATATAAAGCATTTAATGATACACTACAATACATGCCAAAATCTGTGAAACGGTCCTTTTGAGTCCATACACAAGTCATTTAACTTTAGGCTTGCCATGCTGTTTAAGCATGAACTTAGACAAGACTTCAATGTGGTGTCACATACATAGGTTTTACGTATGCGATTCATACCAAACCTGATACCGTGGAGATGGTAATTAAGGAAATATTTACAAAACAAATATGCTCGATTTGAATCATTATTCCAAACAATCGCGGTTCAATATGGGAACATGAATGCTTTCGCCATAAAATGAGTCGCGTTCTGAGAAAAATGGGCTTAATGCATGTGCGTCAAGTGTTGTCCTAGATTAGCCGTGCAGTGCGCACAGGCTAATCATGGACGATACTTTCCGCCTAAATAGGATTTTTGCTAAGAAGAAACTTCATTTAAACGAAGAATGTCGTAAAAGAGGAAAGTGTCGTCCCTGATTAGCCTGTGCGGACTGCACAGGCTAATCTGGGACGACACTTTACGCACATGCATTATGCCCAGTTTTCACAAAACGCGACTCAAATAAATGACAAAATGCTTCCATGAACGAACTGTAACATTGATAGAGCTACGACGCTTGACAGAGCCACGACGCTTGACAGAGCTACGACGCTTGACAGAGCCACGACGCTTGACAAGCCAGGAGGCTTGACAGAGCCAAGGCTTGACATAAAAACGATGTTTGACATAGCCATGACGCTTGACAGAGCCACGACGCTTGGCAGAGCAACGACGCTTGACAGAACTATGACGTTTGACAGATCCACGACGCTTGACAGAGCCACGGCGCTTGACAGAGCCAAAACGTTTGACATAGCCAAGACGCTTGACAGAGCCACGACGCTTGACAGAGCCACGACGCTTGACAGAGCCACGACGCTTGACAGAATCACGACGCTTGACAGAGCCACGACGATTGACAGAGACATAACGCTTAACAGAGCCATGACGCTTGACAGAGCCACGACGCGTCTTCGGATTGGAAACACACTGTAACTCGGTGGCGCAGGAGAGTATGTCATCGTTCTGGAACCGTTGTCGGGAGCCCTTCACGGCTGCCAACATTCTGCTACACTGCAACCTCTTTTCATTGCAGAGGCGCCGGCTTCGAGCCGCATTGCACTCCCATGGACTAGTGTTAAACCTTATCATCGAGGAGCGATACAAAGGCCCGGTCTTCTCTGTGCTGTCCAAATATCTACTGGACATTCTGATAACTGACAAGATCTTGGTCTTTGGGAAAGAGGCAGTAAATCCCACCAACGTATCATACATCTTGCGCGGAAACATACCCGGGCTGATTCTAGTAATATGGTACCGCATTCTTATAATTATTGGAGTGATAGGTGCAATGCTAATTATAATTAAATATTAATACAAACTTTGTATAATAGTATAGTCAAATTTCATATTATAAATACGTATTTAATGATAGTAACAGTCAATACAATACTATATTAACACTTACGTACGCTCTGCGTGTCATACCCTGGGAATGTATAGTCCAGTATATTCCTTATGCCCTTAGGAATACACTGTTTTAGACCACTATTGTGGACTCAAGAATGGTTACACGATTTTGCTATGATTTGACATAGTGACCTAGTTTTAAACACGTGACTAAAATTCTACCTTTATATAATGTTCAAACAGTCCAATATTTTCTGACTAAGTTCCATAAAGATGAGATGGAAAACGTGGCCTCTAGATTTGTAACGATCTGAAATATTTCGATACACACATACCGCACACCAAATGATGCTGGACGCTTGACATAGGATGATTACAGAAGCTCACTTTGAGCACGGAGAGACGTTCTTTAAACGAAAAATATCATAAAAGCGGAAAGTGTCGTCCCTGATTAGCCTATGCGGACGGCACAGGCTAATCTGGGACGACACTTTACGCACATGCATTAAACCCCTTTTTCACAGAGCACGGTCAAAATATATTAAAAGATCACTAGTAAGAACAATAAAATAAGAAAGCATAGATAAACACATAAGTTTAACAATTTATACCAAACAACTCAACAAGAAAGTGTTAATTGTCATTCTATACAGTCATGCGCCTTTTATGCTCTCTAGAAACTATTTTTATAAATATGTAATGTTGATCTTATTAATATCAATCTTATGTTATATTATGTGAAGTTTTATTTACCTTAAACTTAAATGTCTATTTTATTATTTTATCCACATTTCATGAAGTCAATGTCGAAACAATGACACCTGAGTTACTGCACTGATTACCATGGTACCATGTGGAATACTTAATTGTAACATGTACTGTTACAATTTTGTTACACGTATACACTATATGGGTCTTGTTCTGAGAAAACTGGGCTTAATGCATATACGTAAAGTGTCGTCCGAGATTAGCATGTGCAGTCTGGACAGGCTAATCAGGGACGACACTTTACGATTTTTTGGTATTTTTAGTTTCAAGAAAGTCCCTTCGTATCGAAAATCAAGTTTTGCCGGAAAGTGTCGTCCCTGATTAGCCTGTGCGGATTGCACAGGCTAAACTGGGATAACACTTTACGCTTATGCATTAAGCCCAGTTATCCCAAAACAAGGCTCAAATAGTTTCATCATGTGATCTTTATAAAAGTGGTAAACTCTTCTTTTCTCTCTCTTCTCGCTATAGTTCCAAGCTGCAGAGAAAGAAAAATACTGAAATAATATCACGTTATCATATTTATTATAATAAAACGACGCCGAAGTGTGTCTGGTTTCATGTGGAGTACGTAATTGTCACGTGAACTCTTACAATTTTTGTTACACGTATACACTATATGTTCATAAAGTGGTTCTATGATCAAACAATTTAACGATTTCCTAAATAATAAAGCACGGTTTGGCGGAAAGATCTCGATGGCATATCTCACTGAACCTGATTTCCTCGTTGTGATCATCCCCCAACTTGGGAATGTAAAACTCGTCTATTGCTTGTTTTATGTTGTAATGCCCACTTCATACAGAGAATATGTTACTATTCTATTATTGCATAATTTATCGAATCGGCTAGGCTTAACATACCATGGCCTGAAATGCGTTTATGAGTGTTTTGACACTTTACCACTTAGATACGTATTTTCAAGCATGTGTAGTCCTTTAGAAAGTACTTTTATATTAAAGGCCCTTCTTCAAGTTTGTAAGGCTTCCTTTCCAACACTTAGATACTGGTGAGTAGCAAACAGCATAAAACCTGAACAAATTGCGAGTTACTCCAAGGCTGTTCTGGTTTTATGCTGTTTGCACATAGTCATTTTCACTTTGCTTCTGAATCGGAGAGGGTTTAATATTATACTGCGTGGTTGATATATACGGGATTAATTCAGCAAATACAAAAGCTTTTTACAAGTAAAAAAACTAACTTAATAAAAAGTATTTAAAAACATCTTATCCTAATGCTCACGCACGCGCATTGGCAATAATCAAATTGTAGTTCGGCCGAGTTAGATACATTGCTTTTTTCAAATCAGATAGTGTTGCAATCTGCTATTGTTCTTATCACTTTTTCGCTTATATGGCTGGAATGTGAGCGGCATTAAAAAAGGTATTCAAGGTCATACAATGGCGAAAAATACGAATCTCGGAATGGACGTCGCCAAATTGTCTGTCACGTGATTGCATCCCACTTTTATTTATAATCTGAATCAGCCTGTTAACAGATTTATTTCTGAGAAAACCGGGCATAATGCTTTTGCGTAAAGTGTCGTCCCAGATCAGCCTGTGCAGTCCATTTTCGTTAAAATGAAGTCTCTTCTTAGCAAAAATCCAATTAAGGCGGAAAGCGTCGTCCCTGATTAGCCTGTGCAGACTGCACAGGCTAATCTGGGACGACACTTTGCGCACATGCATTATGTCCAGTTTTCTCAGACTCATTTAGTCCAGTTACTCAGGACTATGAAATATCGGTTGAATGGTTTCAATGTAAAATTGTATTGTTGGTATATATCAAATCGCTCCATTGGTGCAAAATGGTACCACATACCGTTAAATTTAAAGAACACAAGGTACCTTTTTGCACCATTGGTCGAAATAAAACTATGAAGCGCACGCGAATGAAATTGATAAAAGACGGATCCTGTAATGCTACTTTGACTTTTGAGCTGAAAATACTGCCTATGATTGGTCGGCTAAGTAAGGGCATAAGATTGCTGATCATGGGCGTTTGGTAACTAAAGTTAACATATTATCAGAACTGTTTAAATTACTATATTGACTGTGATCTGTGAAAAAGGTTTTTTTACGGAGCATGACCCCTTTAAAATCTGCTCTTGGTCTGCCATCCACGAGTGTTATTTGAAACCTTGGCGTTGACCCATGCCAAGTTTTGTTTTAAACTATGACTTGCAAGATTCAAAGGCTAACACTGGGACGGATGATTTAAGTCTATAAGTAAGGGAATAAATAATATATACCCATCACGTAGTTGTTAGATCATCAGGGGAATATTAGAGGAGACTAAAACTTGATACGCTCCGCTTATGGAAATTGCAGATAATTTTCATAGTTCACAAGAGGTCTCTAAAAAGGGAGTTTTATCGTCCATGTTATCGCGATAAAATCTTCTGTCTACATTACCTGCACATGAATAAGTAATGAATTTCAAAACGGAAGATTACAGATTAGTTCTGAAGTTTTGGAATCCTACCTTTGCGCAGAGACCCGGTGTGGTTTTATGTGATATGGATTAGAAGAAGAAAGAAGATTGCTATTTTTTTAAAGTGTTTTCAGACATAATTTAGAATTTCAAAGTACCAACTTCTATTATGGACTACTTGTTTTCTCCTGTTTTGTTTTCGTAAATTTTCAGCGGAATTCCAAATGATAGAACGAGTTCGCAGCGAAATTGTAGGTCAATTAGAATTTGAAGTAATTAGTGCATTTAACAAACTGCCTAAGCTGTCGCTAAGCAAATAGACGACAATGCACTCAGATTATTAGAGCAAATACAACTTGGATAAAAGAAAACATATTTAGTTTCAAACAAAGTCCGTGTAATGTGCATTATATTTATAAAAGAACACTGAGTTAAATTAAATGCAGTCGTTGCAAACTCATGGGCAATGGTCAGTGGATACAGAGTCCGTCCATATACCGTATTTTCATCTTAAATTTGACAACCTTAATACGAAAATAAACACATATTTAATTCGTATACTGATTTTGAAATAACCTAAACTTAAAACTACTGAAAACCAAATAATTTTCTTTACATCTTTTTTGTTGTTCTCATAAAACAAACATAAATAAAACATAGCCGTTAATTATACAGGTATGTTGTTAAACGTCAGAATGAGAAATATGAAATAAGACTCTTAATATAATTGCTTATTTATTTTTAAGTTTCATTACTCATTTCCAAAAAAATAGTTATTATCTATACAAAAAGTATATGCAGCTTTATAACAAAAAAACAACAACAACATTATTTTAACGTTGGCGCGTATATTAATTCGGTATATTGAAATTCCTATAAGCTTCTTTAAAACAAACAACAGTTTATTTATGACGTGAAACCCAAGTGTTTTCGTTCAAAGAATTATTTTATGTGTATTTAAAATATGTCATGCATTAACTCATTTATGCCTAGCGTCTAGAAAAAAGGCCTTGGCAAACAGCGCAGACCCAGATGAGATGCCGCTTGAGGCGTCTCATCTGGGTCCGCGCTGTTTGCTTACAGGAATTTCCGTAAGAAATATTCTAAATATATTAATAAAAATACTAGACATCCCTAATTTTGGAATGAAATTGATCCAATTTAGAATAATGGGAGAGTTCACTGGGCATACATGGGTTAAAAGTCCCAGTGGTCTTAGTTGCGCTATGGCTTTAAACTCCTCATTGTAAACACTATTTTCATATGACAAAATGTTCTTCCTTTGATATTGTATCCGCATTTCTCCTTCCCACATGCTTCAATAGCAAAACTTTGATTTCCGATTCTTCTTAAATTATTAAAAGCGACAACTTTCCCTCATGACATCATCAAACGTTACTAAAACAAAACTTTTTTTGTTATTGAAGTATCTGGTTGACACATTCATTTCCTCGCATTTTCATTTTCGACCGCCGAATTTAAAAAAGTACCAGTTTGCACTCCTCCTGTTCAATATTATGGGCACAAAATACGTTTCACGAAATACGTTTTCTTTCATGTTATGCTCAATTATTCGTTTACTAATTAAACGCTATTTTCTACCGCTACATAATTGCAGTTTATTGTTAGTGATGTTCCGAATAAGAATTGTATGTCGATAACAGAAGCTCTGAATTATAAGTTCTGTTAATTTATAACTTAATTATACATAAAATGTACAAGATTATATTAATTTTGCACACACCAATACTAATAAGTGCTGCGATTCATTCGAAAGATCCCATGAGACCACATTTTAAAAGGCATTCTGACAAAGATTAAATACGGGCCGTACTCTGTGAAAAGAGGGTTTGATGCATGTGCGTAAAGTGTCGTCCCAGATTAGCCTGTGAAGTCCGTACAGGCTAATCAGGGACGACACTTTCCGCTTTTACGGTATTTTTGGTTTGCAGATAGTCTCTTCTTATAAAAAAAACAGTTGATGTGCCTCTTAACAAATAGTTTAAATAATCAAGCTCGCGTAACGAGAGCCTACACGATTGCAATGTGAATATATAAGCCGTGTTCTGAGAAAACTGGGCATAATGCATGTGCGTTAACGGTCGTCCCGGATTAGCTTTGTAGCCGCACAGGCTGATCAAGGACGACATTTTCAGCTTTAATAGATATTTTTGCTTAAAGGAAGTCCCTTTTACCAAAAATCTAGCTTAAGCGGAAATTGTCGTCCCTGATAAGCGTTTGTGGACTGTAGGTACATGCATTAAGCCCAGTTTTCTCAGTACACGACTCATATTATTATCGCAATATCATTTATGAACATGACTGATAAATGTTATAAAACATTAAATACTTCTTATATTCTTACTTCATGGAAAATTCACGAGCAAATTAACGCCAATACCGACAAATTGACTCGTGTTTGATATATAATTGATCACAATTTGTCCATGTTTCCTATGAACGAATTTGCACAAATCGATTGGGATTACACAACTGAGTACCTGTTTTGAGTACAAGAAAGCAAAACATTACTTGCCATTGAAAAAAAACACGTTACGTTGTTATTCTCGACTTCGTTTGAAATGTATTAAAGTCGTTAATACAATATCGTTTTATCGATTTAAAAATAGTAATACGATCGTATATACGCGTAAGTCCTCAGCAAGTTTTGACTGTACAAACAGTATATGCAAGGGTATAAAGCGTTCAGTGTCGCGGTGCTCAGGGACTCTTTCTTGTGAACTTGTATTCAAGCTTATTTTAAATTACCGTTTAAATTGCCAGTTACATAGTACGCTGTTTTCAGTAAATAAATCCTTAGTTGTTTATTTTATAAGCATTCGCTATTTAAATGGTATGTGGGTCATGAAAACAGAAAAAAACAGATTTATCAAAATTACAAAATACGCGATGCAAAACGCGAACTTCACGAGGCAGTGAGCAAAACAGAACAAACTGGTTAAACAGTAACAAATTACATGCAAACACTTTAAACTTACATACGATTTTTATTGCACATAATCGGAAAGACTGACACAAATTATTTGTTGCAAAATGAGAACTTTTGTGTTTTTTTTAAAAACCTTGTTATTGCCGGTTTCAACCATTAATCCTGTGTAAGCATTTCTTAAGTATGTTTTCATTTCGTATGTATCATATCGGCCGTGATCTGGAAAAAAGGGGGTTTGATGCATGTGCGTAAAGTGTCGTCCCAGATTAGCCTGTACAGTCCTTACAGGCTAATAGGGACGATACTTTCCGCCTAAATTGGACTTTTCTAAGAATATACTTTCTTCAAACTAATATTATAATAAAAGCTGAAAGTGTCTTCCCTGATTAGCCTGTGCGGACTGCACCGGTCAATCTGGGACGACACTTTACGCACATGCATTAAAACCTCTTTTCACAGATCACGGCTCATATGTATGTGTCTGTGGCTTTAGTATAAAGCCCTCTTTCCCACGGAAACATAGTCAATAAGATGCCAGTGTATTGAGCGAGGGTTCATCCATGACGTTCAGTTACGGGTTGGTTGGCGGAAGATCGTGTTTGTGATCAGCGGTTCTTGCTTCGCGCATGTTTGGGGCAAAAGAAGACCATTCATGTTGCATTGGCCCACTTCATTGTGCCCAAGGACTCGGTAATGACGGTATGTAGGTCTGCGTAGAAATTTGTTTTCACTTCTTCTGGGTGAAGGCTTAAGAGCTGAGCATAGTACGATGCTTCCTTCCTTCCATAAATGGGAGCTAACTGGGAAGTCTACGATATCAATTCCGTATCTGACGAGTTCGTTCCATATCAGAGCTATTCTAGTGTGGTATGTCTGTATCGTACCTGCGCACAGGTTTGCGCACGTAAAATACGTCTAATGTGAGAAGAACTGTTCTCGTTCTATTTGTTTTTTTTCGTTCCGACTGCTGGTGTAGGGCCCCCTTCCAGCCGCGAGAAGCAGTCTTGGGAAGGTTTGAGCGAGCAATTATTAGGGCACCTTTTCTAGCCCCTTCCTCATACCTGTAAGTGAGCAGTGGATTCCTAAAGAGGGCTGCTCAGTCGTCTATGTATCTGCCGGACTCCACTGCTGCTCCTTGTAACTTAAGGAGGAACCAATGACCTAAAGCGCCTGCTTGCAGGATTACGCCTACGGCTTCCAGTGTGCCCGCATCTGCCGGTTCGTCGTTCGCCCGTCGCCACAGCACCTGTTGTTTTGATCGATGGGGCGAGGTTGATGATGGCAGAATGACTTGTGTGATGACTTAGATTTCAGTGAGGAAGATTTTCGCAGTTTGTCGAAGAACAGGGTCGAGACGGCTTGAGACAGAGATGGATGTAGTGGACGTCCACGATTTCTTTTGTGTCTTGTTGTGCCCGTAGCGTGCCACAAGGCCTTGCTGAGAATCACCTTCTTGCCCGTTGATCGTCTGGTGGTTCCTTTGCGAAGTCCGCCGATTCCAGTATTCACGCACTTAGGTAGAGAATCTTAATTCATCGAGGGGTTAAGAGTACCACCACGCTGCCATGAGTAGGTGCCGTCTTAATACGTTTCGAGTACTTGACACGTGATACCATTGGGCGTTTTTCTTTAAATAAATCCCGTTTTTTAAATTTTATCCAGAATCCTATAGTACAGTTTTTTCTATAGACTTATTAAATGTTATAGAGTGCACGGGCATACATCACTCTGCAATAGAAACCTGCCATCTTAACTCGTTATATCAACATGCTCAATGATCACATTTCGTGTTTAAAAAGTCCTAAGGCCATTGATAAGCGTCAAAATATCCCAACAAGAGTTGTTCATGATTATGGATAATACGGTTTGTTTGCAATTTCAGATTAGACATAACAATTATCTAATGTGTGAACCCGCCCGTGAACTTGACCTACACGGTTGCCTGAGAAAATCAAAATTTTAGGAATCACGACTTATTCAATGCAGAAATAACTACCCTTTCTGGAAATGTACATGTATTGTAATATTTTGACAAATGCTGGGTCAAATTTTAAGAAATAACACGATACACAATTCGCGTGACCTACGTTCATTTACATGTACACTAGATATGTACCTTTCCAAGGAAATTCATTTCTGCGTTGAATAAGACCGAGTTCATGGAAATCGATGCACAATAGATGAAGTTACGGGTTGACTGTATATATATATATATATATATATATATATATATATATATATATATATATATATATATATATATATATATATATATATATATATATATATATATATATATATATATATATATATTTCATTGGCGTGTTTTTTCACCGTTACGAAAATACGAAATCGCGATTGATTGAAGACCAGTCGTGCACCCACACAGCGTCTCACAACGTCTCATGATGGGTGAATCTCGAGCAGATATTCCTCATCCGAAGCGTCAAGATTTACAAGAGGAATGTATGACATAAGTGTGAACCTTTAATTTGGTGAAACTCATAATTAATGGGTTTGTCGTGCGTTGTCATTTCTTGTGTGGAAAATCGTTATGAAAATATATTGTAAAATGTAAAACCGTTCAATCGTTTATATAAAAAGATTGTCAAAATATAATGTTTCGTATCAGAATCTTTCTATGTGTTGTAAGTCAATATGTTTGGTCAAACAATGCAGTGTTTGGTAATGCATATTAATACAACTCTCTTCGGCATATGGAATTCAGACATGTCTAGTATTAGACAATTAACAGGGATCCTAACCATATGAGCCGCGTTCTGAGAAAACCGGGCATAATACATGTGTGTTAAATGTCGTCCCAGATTAGCCTGTGCAGTCCGCACAGCTTATCAGTGACGACACTTTCCGCTTTTATGTCATTTTTCGTTTAAATGAAGTCTTTTCTTAGCAAAAATCCAATTAAGGCGTAAAGTGTCGTCCCAGATTAGCCTGTGCGAACTGCACAGGCTAATCTGGAACGACACTTAACGAACATGCATTAAGCCCAGTTTTCTCAGAACTCGGTTCTTATATGCGTCGTGTAGGACATTCGTCACTTGTCTAAAATAAAAGAAAAGCGGATGGTTACCATAATTTCTGTCACGAGGATGCATCTGCATATAGAGTGATAATTCCTATACTCAGGACTTGTCCATCGTTGCGCGTGTCAATAAAATATCAAAATAATACTAAATAAAATGCATTGAATCAAACATTGTCCATATATGGACAATATACTCATGTTAAAGCATCAAAGGGCAGTGTATCGGTCATATCCATAGTTTGAATATTAGCTGTGTATTGGACGAGTTGATATCAAAGTAATAAACGCTCTCCCGAGTCCGTTTCCTGGGACTAGAAGCAGTACTTGGTGTTTACAGGGGTAATCTAAAGAACGCTTCCACAGTGGGGATCGAACCCGTGACCTTAGAGACGTCAAGCTTTACGTCAGGTTATCGGAGGCCGGCTTTCAATCTCGTGAATGGGTTTCACCCTGGAGAGGTCGGCGTTTCATACACGTTTGAGCTAGCTACACCGGTGTATGGACAGTGGGTACGGATTACGCGTAGCACTCCTAACGATGCACTCACTCTGTGCGAGGTTGACGTGGAAGGTGTTCCGTACTCAGCAGCCAATGGTAGGTTGCGAAAAAAGTAAATTTTTAAGATATTTATAAAACTATTATTTCTCGGTTTCATATTGAAAAATACAGAATGTATATGCAACTGGTCGGCGTTGGAACAGGCACATTACGTGAAAAAAAACACGTGAATTTATATTTGAGGATACATGTATTAACTGACCAGTGCCTAGAAGACAGTAGATAGCGACGATGCCGCAGTCAAAACATATCCATACATGTAGAAACAAATCCTATTACAAATGCTCGTTCGCGTTTTGACATGTTCTCGTCTTCAGGCACACGTTATTCGGTTTTCCAAGGATATGTTCACATTGGCACTGCAATCGACGTTTCCGCGAAGGTCCTGTCAAATCTCCTCTGCGCATCAAGCTGTTCCGAAACAGAGAACTGCATCAGTGCCCACTACAACAATGCGACCTTGACCTGCAGCCTGTTTGATTCCTTGGCATTCCACCCAAGAGACGTCGAAAATGACATCACTGTTGTCAACAGTATTGCCATAACAGAGAATTCAAGGGCAAAATTGTTCGGCACATAACCCGTCATTTTTTCTGTCGTGTGTTTCAAAGCCACATTTAGCAAATTGCAAACATCACTACATGTATATTCAACAAAACAAATGCGATAACCGTATCTATCACCAATATACATACAACTCAGCTGTACAGACAGTAGACACACCTTACTATAGCACACGTTCCTTTAAGTAATGGCAATTGGTTATTTTCAAACCCGCCAGACACAAGACACAAGCCATTGATTCAGTACAAAACACTGCAGACACACAAAGTAAAATGATTTAAAATTCAGTCACCGCCGTAGAAACGGTCAAACTCGGTCAGCAGCTGGAGCGTGCGCGTCGCGACCGAGGCGAGAGTCGCCCGCAGAAGATCTACTCACTTGTGCGGTTGACTCTGCTAATCCAGCTGAATCCGTCACCCTCGAGACGGACGTCTTCCACACTGCTGGGATTGCTGTCTTCTCCAAGATGCAGCGGACTTGTCACCCGCTGTTTATCGTCGAGAGTTCGCCGGCCCGGACCTGCCAGAGGTCCCGTCTGTAGAGGGACGGGGATAGTGGGACAGCAAGATCACCAGTGTGGAGGAAAGACGGGGCGGACTTGGGGATACTTTTGCGCTCGGAGTAGCTACTAGAACATCGAGGGGTGGCCTTATATAGGGACCCCGGGACGGCGGTACTCAGTACGCTCAACGCACTGGGGAAACTGTCTCGGGGATGAAGACGACGGCCGGTGACGACAAGTGGGCCATAAAGGCGGAGCTGTGTGCTGCAGTCCCTTGGCGGTGCTGCGATCAGACATGAATTTGTCTTGAGATTGTCTATCTACTAGTGCACATTAATGTCTCATTGGCCACCGTACCGTGCACTGGTCTATTTGGATCTAAATGATATCTTTGGCGAATACCCGGAAAGCCGGGGCAAATTTGACCTACTTTGGCTCAAAATAAAACTTTCTCCCCTGAAAGGTCACAGGGGCAGGTCGGACTATAAAGACCTCGTGAAGAGGCCAGTAGGACCTGTCAATAAACTGATTTACACACTCAGTTCAATTCCCGTTTTTGGCAGCATGTGCGTTTGGTTGGTTGTCACCATACCGCACAGGTGGGGTTTTCAACTGCCCCCCCCCCTAAAAAAACAAAGAAACAAAAAAAACAACAACACAAAACCACACCAGAAATTAAAAACCACACAAGAAATTAAAAATAATATTCCTGACTTAAAAATAAAGGTAGAAAATAGAAGTTCTAAGTTTTTAAAGTTAAAAAAAAAGTTTAAGTACTGTTTTATTATTTTACTTCGTGAGAACACATCATATGTCCTCACATGGTTTATTATGTATTTCTTCGTGATCAAAACATATGGTTTGTTGATTAAAGCCACACACTTTGCCTCTGCCCATAAATGAAATACTTGTTAATCAATACATATAAATCTAAAGCCTAGTTAGCAAGTAATTTATAATTTTTCAAACGGTACCGCTTTTAAAACCGAAAGTAGGATTTCTAGACGTATACGTCCATTTCGACAATCGCGATTATTTTTACAACGAAAAAAAGATGGATTTCTACCTTGTAACCGCCAGATATATTTTAATTGGCATAGATAAAATTAAATATATAGCCTAGTTAGCAAGTAGTTTATTATTTTTCAAACGGTTCCGCTTTTAAAACATACCGAAAGTAGGATTTCTAGACGTATACGTCCATTTCAACAAACGCGATTATTTTTAAGTTTTAAAGCGCAAAAAAGACCGATTTCTACCTTGTAACCACCAGATATATTCTTATTGGCATAGAAAAATATTTTTCTTATTTATACTTACATATACTATGCCAAATAAGTTGTTTGGCTTTGAGACGCAGTTTTTTCCACATATTCAAACAACACTGTATCATCCGCGTCATGCGAAAATCGGTCTTATGGCATATGCGGCCAGAGTAGCTCAAGTCAAGCCTGCGCACTTTCCCACCAATGGCTACGCTTTCCGCTTTAAAAAAAGGCACGCAAGGTTTGGTAATAACTCCAGAGTAGTTTATTCAGTATTCATATTCTTACAAGACTGTGCGATTGCATACCTAAGGTCAGATATTGCTGGCGAAAGGAAACCCCAGTTAGAATTTGATGAAATCGAATCAATCTTTGTAGAGGTAAATTTTGATAAATGTAAATGGCTGATACTTGGTACATATAAACCACCATCTATGTCAAATCAGAAGTTTCAAGAAAACTTTGATTATACCCTTGACAAAGCTTTCTGCAAATATGAAAATATATTGGTCGTTGGCGACCTCAATTTTAATATGCTTATAGATGAGAAATGTCAAACATTAAAAAACTCATGTGATATTTTTGACTTAGTAAATATTGTGTCGGAACCAACTTGTTTCTCAAATAAAGCCAACCCAACACTTCTTGATGTAGTATTAACCAATAATAATAATTTTTTGGGTAATATTTGTAATTTTGACTGCGGGTTGAGTGATTGCCACAATTTCATTGGTGTCCAATTTAAACAGGAAACTCAAAAGTCATAAAATAGATTTAGCTTATACAGAAGTTTTAAAAGTTTTAATGTTGATGATTTTAATTCAGACCTAAATAACAACCTTTTAAACCTAAACACAAGTCATAATGATGTAAATAAAATGTACGATGATTTTAATGAAATCTTTGTAGAAACTGCAAACAAACATGCCCTTATAAAAAAGAAAAGAATATTACAAAAACCAGTTCCCTTTATGAACAAAACACTTAAAAATGCAATTTATAAGAAAAGAATGCTCTTGAATAAATACAAGAAAAATAAAACGTCTAAAAACTGGGAAAACTTTAGAAAGCAAAGAAATTTGGTAACTAGTATTAGGAGGAAATCAATGGACAAGTATTTTATTGACCGCTGTGTTGGGGGATGCAAATCTGCTGATTTTTGGCCAACAGTGAAACCATTTTTGACAAATAAAGGTAATTCCACCAAAAAGGACACTGTACTATGTGAACATAATAAAATTATTACTGATCAACAGGAAGTATGTAACATATTCAATGATTTTTTTGTTAATGTGGCTCAAAATATTGGAAATAACTCAGTATCAGTAGATGAACACCATCCCAGCATAGTCTCAATTAAATCAACAAACACTATTGAATCTGAATTAAGTTTTCAACCCGTACAGGATTCTTTTGTCAAGAAACAAATTGATAATTTGAATTGTAAAAAAGCCACTGGTGCTGATGGTATATCACCAAAATTACTTAAAATCTCAAAAGATACTATATCAACAAGTATTACATCCCTAATTAATAAATCCTTTGAAAACTCAGTATTTCCAGATAAATTAAAAATAGCTCAAGTAACACCTTTACACAAGAAAAATAGTACACTTGAAAAAGGAAACTATCGCCCGGTCAGCATCCTTCCCACAATATCAAAAATCTTTGAAAGGGCTATAAATACTTAACTAACTAAATTTTTTGACCAGCATTTCAATACTTATCTATCTGCATTTAGACCTGGATATGGCTGCCAGACAACTTTACTGAAAATAATCAAAGACTGGAAAAGGGCGTTAGATGAAAACAAATATGTTGCCTCAGTTTTAATGGACCTGTCCAAAGCGTTCGACTGTCTGCCTCATGATCTCCTCTCCCTAAAACTAAAGTATTATGGTGTATCTGAAAAATCTTTACAATTAATCAATAGTTACTTGAGTGAAAGAAAACAATGTATTAAAATAGGTCAATTTAAAAGTGACTTTCAAGAAATTTATAAAGGTGTACCCCAAGGCTCAATATTAGGTCCCGTCCTTTTTAATATATTCATCAATGACATCTTTCATTTTGTTCAAGAGAGTAATCTGTACAATTATGCTGATGATAATACCTTATCTTTTGCACACCATAATCTAGATATAGTTAAATCTACCTTAGAAAATGACAGTTTATCCTTAATAAAATGGTTCTCAGACAATAAAATGCAAGCTAATCCTGATAAATTTCAGGCAATCGCAATAGGGTCTAAAACTCACAAAGCTAATATCTCTTTTGACTTGTCAGGAAACAAAATAAACTGTGAGGATGAGGTTCTCTTACTAGGGGTTACATTAGATTTTAAACTAAATTTTGACAAACACATTTCCAACTTATGTAAAAAGGCATCCAGACAATTAAATGTTCTAAAGCGTATAGGTAGGAATCTTTGTAAACTTGGCAAACTTAATATATATTACTCATTCATTCTCTCAAACTTCAATTTCTGCCCATTAACATGGCATTTCTGTGGAGAAATAAAAACTCAAAAAATAGAAAACATACAGAAAAGAGCTCTAAGGTTTATTTATAATGACTATTAGTCTGATTATGAAGGGTTGCTTAGCAAATCAAAACTGCCAAGCTTAAAAATAAGAAGACTAAGACAAATGGCTATTGAAACCTACAAGATAATTAATAAACAGACACCAACATATCTACATGATCTTATTAAAATTAAAAATAACTCTTACTCTTTTAGGTACACTAATACAGCTGAAATCCCACGGGTAAGAAATACCAGTTATGGTCTTAAGTCTTTCCGTTCCGCAGCCCCCAGGCTCTGGAACTCGTTACCCCAGCACTTCAGGGATGTGACGGGACTTAACCAGTTCCGAAGTCTGATAGGCTCGTGGGACGGAGAGGATTGCTGTTGTACCTAGTATGGCTTGTATTATATGTTCTTGTTATTTGCTTTTGCCAGTTTAACCCTCAGTTGCTATTTTCAGCAAGTTATATTATTTTGTGCATGAAATTTTTGTATGTTACATATTAATGGCAGTTGCCCAGTGTACTTTCTTTTCATCAGATTTTCAGTTGCTATTTTCAGCATGTTATATTATTTTGTGCATGAAATTTTTGTTTGTTACATATTAATGGCAGTTGCCCAGTGTACTTTCTTTTCATCAGATTTTGAATATAGCTTTATGTACCATTTGAAATAACTCATTATGCTTGTGTTTTTGTGAAGTAGCTGCTGAACATTTCTTTCAAATCTGATTTGGGGGATAATTGTTTTCTTTTTATCTGTCACACTTTAGTGTCCATATTCATTGTCAGACTTTTACCTTATTTATTTTTTATTTTTTTATTTTTTTCTTATAGCTGCTCTTAGACCAAGGTCAAGATCAGCAACTGCAGCACAATTTTTATTCTTATAAGTTATATTTAATTTATTTTTAATAATGCTATGATCTTAACTGTCTAAATATTATAATTGTATATCACATGCCATAGTTCTTTCGTTTTTAACATGTTAAAATAATCATGTTTATTGTATTCAGGTTAATTTATTTATTTATTTATTATAATTGAACTCAACTCAAGGACGATACTGTTTGTTTATATAATGTAAATTTCATGTAATGCTCAACTGTATATTTGTTATATGTATGTGGTTATATTATGTCGGTCAATAGCGATATATCGCTAATGTTATACTTGTTATGTACAAACCGACTTGAAATAAAATTTGTATTTGTGTATTTGTATTTGCGCAGGCCTGGCTGACGCTTCGTTGGGATCATATTGCAAAAGATCAATTTTTGCATGACCCGTGTACAAATCTCATTGCGTCTTATAAATAGAACATCTAAGCACAATACTTTCCAATAGAAAAGTGAATTCACCTTGTGTTGTTTATAGCAAACTGGTAAATATCCGTAGACTATTTTGACTTGCATACGTCACATGTGTGGTTAGATAATAAAATGATTTTCCTTCTACATGTATCATGGGCACTCTACTTTTAGGTAGTTCTGTCTCACAATACAAGACAAATGGCATTTACCGATAGGTTTTCATAAATGTCTTTTCGTAAATATGTGTTATTTGATATATTGAAAACAATACTGTGTTATCAACAGAGAGTAGTCTGCATTTGCAAATTTTGCTTTGACCAATAGCATGCAGCTATTCTGGCGACATGACTACGTCAGCATCAAATTGCATCACAGAAGTTATCAAATTTTAGGATTTACCAGCATGATTTAGTAAAATTATTATGTATGACGACGTCTCAATAAAGTCTCTGTCACCTTGATGAAAAGTGTGCAAACGTCTTAGTGGTGTCTTTCCTTAAAGCGATTTCCTTAACGTTACGTCAAGTTTATACTGAATGCAAAGACGATGGTGTGCTCAAGTCTTAATCCGGTCATTGTTACCATTTTCACATTAGAGACCCCTGTGACATTGACACTTTACCGGAGAAATCCAAAATCAAACGATATTAAATCTCTCCGCGAACGCCATTTACAATGTGAAATTTGAAAGCTCTTTACGGAATAGTTCTTAAGAGATTGACTGTAAACCAATGTCGACCAAAGTATGACGGCGAACTAATGGACGAATAGGCCAAAATCAATATGTGTCCCCTAGTTTGAATAGGGGAGCAAATATAGTACTAATACAACGGTTCATAGTATTTTTATTTGAATTCACAACACTTTTTCACAGTACAATACTTTTCCCATTTAAATGAGATAACTTGTAGTTATCTACTTTAAATAGTGTGCAGGAACAGACTTGGATCAGCAAAAACACATCACTAACATAAACATGTAAATCTCTTTAAGTCACATAAACTATATTATTTCCATAACAAATTCAATGTTTAAGCAATAACTTGTACACTAAATAAATGCAACATTTTGCACATAGAGACCCTCATAACCATACTATTTCTTAAAGATAATTCAGATCCAAATTATTTTAAAAAGATAATTCATGCATATCGCATGCATGACATATCTTGCGTGGAGTTCTGTCTTACATTGTTTAACAGCAATCTTTTCCCCAGCTACTCTGCAGTTAAATGTTTACTGCCATCTTTCAAGATGTCAACCTTAAGTTTCTAACATTCAAGCAAACAATGTTTTCCCTACCGCACATTCAAATAAATATTCACAAATAAAGTCATAGGAATTTAGGTGCCCACATAGAAAATCAATAAATGGTGTTGATTTATTTAGAGAGCATAGCATTGCACAACCGAAATATTTAGTATACTTTAACCTCTACGGACTTAACACTGGTTAGTAATGATGGATAAAACAACATGAGTTGTGTAATGTGCTTTGTCTAAACCATACACTGCATGTAGGCAAGAATATAAACACTCTAATTTAAAGCGGGTATATACGATTTTTATATGTGCTGAATTGTAAAATATTGATTCAAATATGTTATAATAACACACACTATGCAAGAAAAATGATACATTTAAGACGAATTTCATAAAATACAGCAAATACAAATTAGCGCCCCGAGCCGATTGTGACGAAGATAATTCGTAATTATTTTCCTACAATAACCGACGCATTCGTCTTTTTTGTAAGTGTTCATGTGTCGTATGAATCGATATCGCTGCAGAAATTTCAAATGAACCGTTAAACTAAATTTAGATTCACATCGTACATGCATGATATATATGCTGGCGAATTCGGCTGTACAGCCTTTTTCGATTTCAGAATTAAATATCTGGCTTATTTAGCATTTTTCGACACATGTTCTTCTTAACTTTTATTTTAGTTTATATTGAAATATATGTATAATAAGTTTTTTACACATTTTATATTTATTACTAAATATTTGACAAGATCGTATATACCCGCTTTAATTAGCTAGACAATGCAAATGTATGAAACTTAATTTAACAGATAACCTGTATATAGTTTAGATAAATATTTTAACATTATTATAAAATACTATTTACAGTAATTTAACTTTAAGGACTATGAAGACATAAGTCAGACATATGCACACACAACTGTGCAATAAATAAGAGAGTTTTTAATCAATATGAGGTACACAATCAATTTATATAAAGCATTTAATAAGTTTCTATAAAGTTTATATAAACCCTATATTTACAAATGCAAAATGTTCATTTGGAAAAGATGAAAATATTTACACATTAATGTAAAAAATGCATCTCAAAGTATCAATTAAGTTCAATGCAAATATGCTTGTATGGTAACAATTGTTTGATATGCATTTAAATTAACGCAAAATGTAATTTTATTTTCTATGTATCAATATGATTAATTTGAAACATTTCACACAATTAACAACCATCAAGCTATTTTCAGCTGTTAAGCAACAGAACAACAATGTTTCATGCATTCAATTACAGTTCATTATAAACAATCACATGTTCAAGGAAATATGGTCAAACTGTTACACAAATAGTAAACTGCCGCTATCATCAGCCATAAGTCAATTATTATCATGTATAATATAAATACAAGTACAATATAATTGCTACAATATACACATGTCTTTAACAGACATTTTTTTGAGTAGAAAATTTCCTTTATCGTCGCAATTGCAAAACTGTAAGCATTGTATGGAAAACTAAATTTTATGATTTCAAATAAATGCCATTATATTTTTATTACACATGTTTTTTAACACTGAGTATCATATTGTACCATAACTATTAATTCATTGAACAGACGTATATTAGTTCAGTAAGTATTCCACAAAACCCCAATACTGATGGCTGAGTATTAAGTGTGTCATATTTTTGATAGCTGTATGAATGCACTTGTTATGTTGAGAGATGAACAAAATCATTATCTAACAAGGGATACAACTTTTTTTCAAGCGAAAACATCCCTCTATCTTGCGTACAAATATTCATCACTCTCGCTTGATTTGCAATTGACTGATTTCCAAGTTGAATATATTAATTTTTCTTAAGATAATGCAAAATAAAGTTAAACCAATCTTTCAATAGTTGCTTGACTTTATTTAGTGAAAGGCATTACATATACTAGTAACAAGATGTTCCTATTGTCTAAAGGATATTTGCCTCTTCAGAATGTGTTGTTCTGTATCATTAAGAAAGTTTTAAATGAGCATTCTCACAAGCAATGTTTGTTTTTATTATCTGGCACCTAAAAGATGTACATGATGAAAATTGTTAGTACAAATACATGTTAACAGCGAAAATCAAAATGGTAACAATAAACGCATGATTTACATTGCAAATACAATCATTTCACAATCGCTATATATACAAGTGACTAATGTACTGACCGATATATACAGTGAGCACGAATTATTGGTCAAGTTAATCTGGTCGTCTAAATGCCTATACACAAACATATAAAGCATAATAAACTTTACAAAAACAAAAAAATAATTATCATAACTTTGGCCATTTTTCCTACACCTCATATTTTCGTTTTTAAATACTCAGTTCCAAAACAAATAAAGCATTTTAAGCAACACAAAAGTCATTAATAAATCATATTCATGCAAATTAATAAATAACTGGTCGTGAATACAGAATAGACAATTTAAGGAAGATTAAATGATTTTGTCTAAAATTAATCAATATTTTCAAGAAATTGTTAGACAATAAACAATATTCTTGATAAAAACCAGACACCAATGGGCACACTTAAGAGTATCAAAGCCATAGCATAAACATTCTCCATCTGGCTAAACAATTCTTGTAACTACCACCTCTATATTACAGGTTAAGCCACAAAAAAAACTGAAGCATGTCTCATTACATGAAAATAATACATTTCTTTAAATTTTGTCATAGTTACCAGCATCATTTAAACAGCTTTGACAAATGTCAAAATCAACATTCATAGACATATATTTACTAACATTATATTTTCCTTAACATTTCCAAAATAAAATGTCATAATACAGACACAGTAATTGGATAGACTTGTAAATTTTGCGCTTAAAATACTATATAACATTATTTCTTTTATCAAGTAATCTTAATCTTATTATATTTAAATATAGTTATTTAAAGCCTTCAACATAAAATGAATGACAGCATCATAGTTCCAATAAAACATGAACTATTGTTTTTCTTTGAACACAACTTAGTGGTCACATAAAAACATTGCTGGCCACAAGACTTTCTTGCTTTCCATTTTTTGTTGTGATTTGTCACTATGCGATTTCTGTCTGAATCAAATCACTAATTTTCCATGTGTCCCAATTCCAAAGATGAGACATTCAATTGTACATGTTCACACCAGACATGGGGTATGTAGAGACCTTCAATTGTACATGTTCACACCAGACATGTGGTATGTAGAGACCTTCAATTGTACATGTTCACACCAGACATGGAGTATGTAGAGACCTTCAATTGTACATGTTCACAGCAGACATGGAGTATGTAGAGACATTCAATTGTACATGTTCACACCAGACACGGGGTATGTAGAGACAAGCACATCTTAAACAGCCTTTATATCTCTGAGCTTTTTCGGTATGGGGTTAATATGATAACAACAGTAGCAGCAGGCTGTCCTTCTGATTTGCTGGTTTGATTTCGTCAAGGTACGTCTGAAAAAATAAAGATTCATAACAGTTAATGTCAGTTGTTCATTGTATGTGTTACGGATGATAAACAAGAACAAAAATAGCACTTTTATACATTGAGTTACATGAAAAGTTAATCATAACCACTTTATTACCAACTAACTATAAATCTTACCATCAATCAGGAAATATGGGTTGATATTCGAGAAACATACATTTCTTCCATTGGAAAAATATCACCTTATCATTTATAACAATAAGACAGGGCCAACTAGCCAATAGCAAATAAAACGTGCTGGAGAAGAGTTTTACTGAGATGTATGTGTGAGGTAGGCAAAAGGCAACCGATGCAACCACAATTTACTTTTGACTGAAAACTTCACTACTATAAAATAAATGAACCAATACTAGAGCTTTGACACGGACGTGACAAATACCCCCACATGCCGCATTGACACAGGTTATTTTGCATGTTGTCTTCACAAAAAAGCGCACACCATGATCAATGTTTAAAACGCACTAAGTGACCCCGTGACCTAGTTTTTGACCCGGCAAGGCCCATGTTCGAACTTGAACTAAACATCATATAGCTACAACTTCTGACAAAGTTTGGTGAAGCTCTGATGAAAACTACTTGAACAACTAATAACTAATAATAATGCTGTAATACGTGATCAAAACGAAATATTAAAACACTGCCAAATTTTATGAGAATCTTTATAAAAAAGACAACAATATAGATATAAACATCATGAACGTTTCCATACCAATATCTGCAATAAAATAAACCCAGAACAAACGCAAAATGAACAAAGATACCTATCAGAGTATGAATGCGCTAAAGCACTGCAAGACATGAAAAACAATAAAAGTCCAGGATCAGATGGCATATCTGCAGAATTTTACAAAATATTTTGGAATTATATTAAGCAATATGTCGTTAATTCTCTTAACTATTCTTTAGACACCAATAATCTAACAGAATTGCAAAAACAAAGCATAATTACTTTACTACCTAAGACCGCAAAGGACACCCTTTTGATCGATAACTGGAGGCCCATCTCGCTTTTTAACGTTGATTACAAAATAGCTACAAAATCCATTGCCAATCGTATAAAACCTCTTTTAAATAATATAACCAGTGTAAATCAAACAGGATTTATCAGGAAGATATAATGGCGAAAATGTAAGACTTTTGCATGAAATTATTGAACTAATTGATGAAAGTAACGAAAACGGTCTCCTATTTTTTATATAATAAAGCCTTCGACAGTATGGATCATGGGCTTATGTTTAAATGCCTCGCCATTTCAGATTTAGTGAGCACACCTTACAGTGGGTAATGCTATTTTATAAAGATGCAACATCACGCGTTACAAATAATGGTAATTTTTCAGATTTTTAGGAAATACGAAAATTTACGAAATAACAGAAAATACAAAAGCTTGCAAAATGGTATATAAAGCACTTGGGGTAGTGCGCAAACTTTAACATAGCTTTATAAATAATACATTCTAAGTATATAAGGGGCAATATTTCTGTCAAAATGCTTGATACAGTTGTCTGCTCTTGTTTATAGGTTGGGGTCAGGTTGGTAAACAAGTATGCAAAATATGAAAGCAATATGTCAAGGAAAAATTGGGGTAGTACGAAAACGTTAACATTTGCTCGCTAATGGAAACGCCGACATTGGGGTGAGTAGGATAGCTCCACAATATATTTTTCATATATAATAGTCGAGCTAAAAATGGAATAAAAAAAGAAAACTACTTGAATAAGAGAGCGGACACCATGCTTAATTTTTAAAAAGTACTAGACACTATGCTCAATTTTCAAAACGCACTTAGTGACCCCGTGACCTAGTTTTGACCCGGCATGACCCACATTCGAACTTGACCTAGACATCATCTGACCAAGTTTGGTGAAGATCGGATGAAAACAACTTGAATTAGAAAGCGGACACTTAATACGGACTGACCGACCGACCGACAGACTAGCTCACACACGACCAAAAAAACCCACAGCTGGATTGAAAGATGTATTGACACACAATGTTAAATCTACATGCACCCACCAATCTCTGAAAGTAAGGCCATGAAAAAGGAAAACTAACCCAAGAATCGCTCTGCATGATGTTCATAGACTGAGGGTTGTGGAGCATGGGGATCTCATAATCTGCAGACGATGACTGCAAATGCTCCTGGGACATACTCATTGCTCTGCAACCCAGGTTTTCTGGAATAAAAGTAAATCATGCATCAAACAAAACAAATTCAAAGCAATACTAGCGTTTTCAAGGACAACCCCAACTGATTTCAACCCAACAAAACGTTTGTCAGTGCCTCGACCTATCATATCAACAAGGTAATGTCAAAAGATTTAACTAAAGCGATGTTCTAGAGTTGTAAAGCATGTTGAAACTGTGAATGCATTCAATGCATTGAGGCTAAAATCAATAGAGAGAGAGAACATTAGTTCATTTTGGTTTATCACAAAACTTTATTTAAAGAATGTTTAAATAAAAACAAGAGCTCCGCGGTCTGAGACAGATGCCTCCCAAAACAGAGCCTTGACACACATCACTCAATTCCTTGATGACATATCGAATTGATACCAATTTAACACTTAATGTCACAGTGACCTTGACCTTTGCACTAGTGACCCAAATTTCAATAGACATCATCTACTGTCTAAGACTGATGTACATGTGAGGTCTCAAGTCAATTGGTAAATTTTTTATTCATTGGAAACGATTCTCGCACTTATTGTGACAGTGACTTTGACCTTTAACCTGGTGACCCCAATTTCAATAGGGCACATCTACCGTCCATGGTCAGTGTACATGTGAAGTATCGAGCCAATAGGTCAATTTGTTGACGATTGATTGATCGGAAAAGAATTTTCGCATGTATTGTGACATTGATCTTTGACCTAGCGACCCCATTTTCGATAGGGGTCATCTACTGTCCAAGGCAAATGTATATGTGAAGTATCAAGCCTATTGGTCAATTTGCTGACAAGTTATTGATCAGATCATTTTCACAATTATTTTGACAGTGACCTTGACCTTTGAACAAGTGACCCCAATTTCAATAGAGGTCATGTACTGTCCAAGACCAATTCACATATGAAGTATGAAGCCAATATATCAATTCGTTGACGAGTTAGTTATAGGAAATCAACTGGTCTATCAACACACGAACGACAGACCGGCAAACATCCCGCAAAATAATATACCCCCTCTTCTTTGAAGGGGCATAAAATACACGTGGCGGGTTAACAAGAAATGGTTTAAATATACTTGTTCTAGAAAAAGTGTTATACATTTATGAAGATTTACCAAATGCAACACTTTTTTATGTTTTAGTACAATAACAAAAACTAAAGTGAGAACAGTTAAAAAGTAATTTACTTGTGTTTTATTTTGAAATCACTTGAATTTACAGGGTATACATTTACGCACTGTTATTTTTTAAAGACAAAATTAACATTGAATACATTGATATAGTGACTCATCTGAAAATACGCCAAAGACAAGTGCAAGTATGACAGCTTGTTTATTGCAGTAGACATGTGCACAGGTCGGTACTGGATTAGTCTCTTTATAGGCAGGACTCTACTTCTAATAGGGGTCAGATGCAAAGTCGTATACACACTTTTTTTAATTGCATCCTCACAAACTGACAAAAAGTATGGTGGAAAACACGTGTCAGAATAAGTGCACTGTTGTATATTAATTTAATATTTTAAATTGATTTACGACAAACACAATGTCCTATTGATATTCAACACACATTTGCATTTTTTAGAAAAACAAGAGCTTGTCACAATAGTGCCAAATCCCTGCCTACATGTGTTTGCGTGTATGACAACATTTGTTTTAGAGAGTAGAAAAATATTTGTAAAACATGGCACCTGTGCCATCAATTTATATTTCAAGGATCAATTAGTTATATAGTGTTTGAGATATGCTGTAGAGAATAAAATAAAAGGAAATAAAAGAAAGTGAGGTAATTAAAGAAGAGGACTATAAAAAGTTACTGTTCTTTGTCACTGTATTTTTCCTTAAACTCATCTATTTATTTTACAGTGAATTCTTCGTTGTTCAAATTAAAATATTATTGTAAATAAGATAAAGGGAGATATTAAAAATTGAAAAGCTAAAATATGTACTATAACATTTAATTAAATGTAATTAAATAATATAAATAAATAAAATATAATATAATTTTTTTTTTTAATAAATGAGATAGTTAAAAAACTACGGCCAAAAGAGTTATGGTTCATGTTCACTGCACTTCTCCTAATCGACATCTGTTTATATTTCTAGTTTCAAGTAAATCCCTTCAGTAGATTTAGAGTTATGCTCCCCACAAAAATTTACTTTTAAATAAAATAAAGGGAGGTAATTCAAAAACTAAGGTAGATAAATTATGGTTCTTAGTAAGTGCACTTCTCTTTCTTGCCATCTGTTTATTTTTTTAAAGTTTCAAGTTAATCCCTTCAGTAGATTCAGAGTTATGCTCCGGACAAAAAATTACTTTGAAATTAAATACAGGGGGATAATTCCAAAAAAAGTAGATAGAGTTATGGTTCTTAGTCACTGCACTTCTTTTTTTTTTTTTTTTTTTTAATATTTTTTTTTTTTATTCAATATAAAACATACAATGTAAATATGTGCATAAGCAAAAGCAAAAGTGGTATAATACAACAGTTATAATGTCAAACACATATTATACATGATATGCTAGGATATACTGTTTTTTTTTCTTTGGTTGCCTGTGGTGTATGCTGTTATTTTTAAATGTAATAATCAATCATAGAGATGATTTGCGGAGAGTTAGGTAGAAGACAACTGGACTGGGTTATGAAAGTTTATGCGTTTCCATTTTTGTTCAAAAATATGAAGTTTATCGTTGTTGAGGGCTATTTCTTTTTCAATTTGGATCTTTAATTTTAAATAGTTTATAAAACAGTTGAAGGTAGGTATTTGTTTTTTGTATTTGAAGCTAAATATAAAATATTTCATGAGTATGATAATGTGGTTCACAGTGTTATTAATTTCTGGTATTTTAAAAGTATTCACACCGAAACTGATATTTAAGAGAGACAGTTTAAATTTTAATTGTTGTTTCTCTAGAAATGTTGTTAACTGGTTCCATAGAATTTGAATATGTTTGCACTCCCAGAACAGGTGTTCTATTGTTTCAATGTGTTCGCTGCATATATCACATAAATTTGTGTTGGATAGGTTGCACTTAAAAAGGTATTTATTTGTTGCTATGATTCTATGCACATATTTATATTGAAAATTTCTCAGTGTGCTATCTATAGTTGTTTTATATGGCATGATAAATATTTGTTTCCAATTAAATTCATGTTCTCGAAGCAGGTTTTGCCATTTATTTTGAATCTTGGAGTTTTCTGCAGGGTGTTTAATTTGTAGTTTGTAAAATATTTTGTTTGTTTTGTTTTGTTTTGCAAGTATGTTTTCCGTGAATGATGTTTGGGTACATGGTGTGTTATTTGAATTAATTGTAGATTTAATATGTATGGGTATGCTTTTAATTAATGTGTAATACATTAGGAAATTGCTTGAAGGTATTCCGTATATATAACATATGTTCTCAAAAGAATAAAAGTCATTTATTCTGTAATCGTACAATTGGTCGACATATTTAATGTTTTGTTCAAACCAATGTTTATAGAAAAAAGTCTTATTGTTTGAAGTTATGTCTTTATTGTTCCATAAAATAGTTTTACTGGTGATTTGGGTTTCTAGATTATGAGTAACATTAGTCCATGCTGATAAAACACTCGATAGAAATATGTTTTCGTTTGCAATTTCATGCAAAATGGTATTGTTGATGTTACATTCAAAAAGTAAGGAGTCACCATATTTTTTTAGGATTTTCTGGTAGAATGATTTCCATTTACTTGTATTGGTTTTATCTAGATATCTTTTAACCCAGCTGCATTTGATTGCATTCAAGAATGAGTCGATGTCCGTTAATTGGATACCTCCATTTTCTACAGATTGAATTAACTGGGTTCGCTTAATTTTATCAGGTTTACCGTCCCATATGAAATTAAATATTGCTGATTGTATATCTTTAATAATATCATTTGGTGGGTTTGGGAGGACTGTTAGTGTATAAATTAATTTAGGGAGTGCAAACGTTTTCAACACCGTGTTTTTTCCAATTAGTGTAAGTTTACGATGCTGCCATGATTTTAAACAATTTTTAAATTTTTGTAATTTAGGCAATATGTTTTTTAGAATTGTTTCATTTTCATTGTTTGTAAAGGTTATTCCTAACGTTGTTGCTTCATTTGATGTCCAGTGGAATTTCATTTCTTTTTTAAGTTGAATATTACTTTGTTTAAATTTACCTACTCGTAGCACAGTGCATTTACTTGTGTTTAGTTTTAGACCTGATGCCGTTCCATAAAGGGTTAGCGATTCTATAAGGTTATTGAATGAGTCACTATTGTCATTTAAAAAATAAGTTGCATCGTCAGCAAATAAGGACTGTTTAATTTCGTCGTCAGGTTCTAGCGATATTCCTTTTATATGTTTATTTGATTGGATATAGTGTGATAGATACTCGATGCATATAATAAATAGCGAGGATGAAAGTGGGCATCCTTGTCTTACCCCTCGTTCGATGTTAAAACTGTTTGAAAAAAATCCATTGTTAATAATAATGCTGTTTATGTCGGTGTAAAATAGTTTTACCCATTTAATTAGACTTTCACCAAAATTCATATTTTCTAAACAAGAGAACATAAACGAATGATCTAGTGAATCGAAAGCCTTTTCGAAGTCTGCAAAGAAAATAAGGCCTGAATTGTTTGGTTGGTTGAAATAATGTATGCATTCTTGTATCAGACGTACATTTTCACCAATGTAACGTCCTTTTATGAAGCCAGATTGAGATCTTGAAATGATTGATGGTAATATTTTTTTAATTCTGTTGGATATACTTTTTGTTGCAATTTTATAATCATTGTTCAGTAAACTAATCGGGCGCCAGTTTGATAAGGATTCTAAGTTTTTTCCAGGTTTTGGAATGAGTGATATTATACCTTGTTTTTGTAGCGTAGTTAAGTTTTCGTTGTTAAATGAATAGTTAAGTGAATTAATTAAATGTGTTTTAATATCGTTCCAGAATATTTTATAAAATTCGATTGTGATGCCGTCAGATCCTGGACTTTTGTTATTTTGCATTTCTTTAAGTGCTAGTCCACATTCATATTCATTAAGTAATCCGTCACACAATATTTTTTCCTCTTGATTTAAAGCATGATGTGTATTTTTAAACAGGGTGTTAGTTTCAATATGTTTTCGTTTATAGAGGGTTTCGAAAAATAAACGTTGTTCCTCTAGTATTTGTGTTCTGTTTGTTATATCTTTGCCATTGACTACTAATGTGTGTACAGTTTTTTGTTCACTTCTACGTTTTTCGATGTTTGCGAAGTATTTTGTGTTTTTTTCATTGTGTTCAACATGCTGTGCACGCGCTCGTAGTAATATTCCATTGAGTTGTGTATGATAGATTCCTTCTAATACTTGTTTGTTTGATGTTATTTCATCTTCAATGGCTTTGGTATCATTTGTAATTGTTTCATGCAATTGTTTTTCAAGTGTTTCAATTATTTTCATGGTCTCAGTTTCAAGTTTTTTTGTTTCTTTTTGTTTAAATGATGTGTATCGTATTGTTGTGTTACGTATATTACCTTTAATTATTTCCCATAATGTGTTGGGGTTAGCATCTTTGTTATTTTGAGCTGTATTGGTTATTTCCTGTTTTATTTGCGTTTGGTATTGTGTGTCTAATAAGATGCTGTTATTAATTTTAAAGTACCCTGGGCCCCTTTCAGGTTGTATATTGTGCAGTTTAAGTTCAACTAGAGAATGGTCGGTCATAAATCCTGGTTTTATGTTGCATGTATTAATAATATTGCAGAGTGACTCAGATATTAAGAAATAGTCCAATCTGCAAAATATTGTTGGTTTTGTGTTTGAATGCCAAGTGAATTTTCTCTCATTCGGATTAACTGTACGCCAGAGATCGATTAAATTGTAGTTTTCAATTATGTTATTCAAAATTTGTCTATTTTTTGAGTGAGAATATAGGTTTCCATTTCTTTTATCTAATAATGGGTTTAGAACAATATTGAAATCACCTCCGACTATAATGTTTTTATCTTGGTTACTTATTATATACGATTGCAATGTCTCGTAAAATTTGGATTCATCTATGTTAGGGCCGTAAACGTTTATTAATGTTAATTGTGTTTCGTGTATTTTTATATCTATGCTTGCTTGTCTGCCAATTATTATTTCATTGAAGTTATCCACTATTATTCCTGTATTACTTTTTATCAGAAAGGCGATGCCTTGTTTATTTGTATGTTGTCCACTTAGATAAATGTCTCCGTCCCATTCATTTTTTAAGGTTTGTGCTAAGGTAGGTGTTAGATGACTTTCCTGTAAAAGACATATATTATATTTTTTTTCATCTAACCATTTAAAAATTTTAGTGCGTTTGTCTATGTTATTTAGCCCTTTTACATTTAGAGTACATATTTTAATACTCATACCAAATGATAGTTAAGTAAATGGTAATTTTTTGTGCGCCAGTCCAGTTGGCTGTTAGTACCGTTTGTAAACAAAGGCAAAAATTTAAAGTTAATAATCTACAGTCTAAACGGTGATTTGAACAGCATCCAACAGACATTCTAGTTACAAAGGTTACAGCAATATTGCAAAAGAAACAAAGACCAAAATATAGGTATCTAGACATAATACATATATCTGCAATCATATTGTATATGAACAACACGATACAAAAAATAACGCTATTATGATGTAAAATGTCTTAAGAGAAATGCTAACAAAACAAACAACAACAACAAACAAGTAAACAGCACACAGGCCAATTTTTTAACTTTAGCAATAGTATTGTAGTACGGGTATCAGCTTACTGATTTACAAAAGTTTTCAGAAACAAGCTCAAGTATATGAAGCTGAAAATTGATTTTTTTAAGGTAGTTGAAAAAAAGTCTTTAAAATATGTAGATCATTTTATCTAAACGTCACTTTTTGTTGAATACAGTGTATTGCTATGTTATTAGTGTAACCAGTATAAGTTTCTACCAGACAAAAAACGTGGTTATTTTAAGATGTTTTGTACAAAAAATTAAGATGTGTGGTTATGTAAACATCAGGATTTTTTAAATAAAGATGGTATATATATTTCGCTCAGCTACATATTATCTATGCACTGAACAGATTTTGTGGGTTTTTTTTATCTTTATTTACTATGATATTTTTATGTTAGCATTGAAATAGTTTTTTCCCTTCTTAAAAACAATTTGTTTTACAGTATAAACTGTGTATATATAAATGTTATAATGAACATCTGCATAAACATAAACAAGTAAGATACAAACAGTGTTTGATTAACAGTATACAAGATACAGTAAATATAAAAACTATTTTCAATAAGTGTTTATAAGATCGCATGGAAAGATATTTGCGTACTAAAAAGTTGTTACTAAAAACAATTTTTAAGAGTTCACTTTTTCACAAAAGATACTTTCAACATAATTGAATACCACTGGATCCCGTGTGCCTTTTGTGCAAGTACACACAGTTAATCATTAAGAAAACAAACTAGATATGCCGATATTAATTTAACTATTTTCAATATGTGTTTCTATGACATATATTCGTTCACTAGGTGTTGCTACTAAGTATAATTTCCATTAATCAATTTACATTTAACAAATGGCAGTTTTGAACATATTGGAAAAAATACACATCACTAGATCATAACTAGATCATAACAGTTTTTAGTTCTGATACACAAACATGTATTAGTAACAAAACTAATATTGGTATGAAAATTCAACTAGGGAGACAAGAATATGCATACTAGTAGTGCACAGTTATAAAACAAACGGTTGGTACTTTAATTTACGTGTAATAGTATTTAAAAGAAAGCAAGAAAATAAACACTAATAATATATATGGTACAATTTCTGGTGCGATTATTGGAATTTCAGAAGGTTTTTCATTTGAATATTAATTAATTAAATTCTTATCGTGCACTTCTGCTACTTGCCATCTGTTTATATTTCAAGTTTTACGTAAATCCCTTCAGGAAATTAAGAGTTATGCTCCGGACAAATTACTTTAATATTAAATAAAGGAAGATAATTCAAAATCTTAGGTAGATATAGTTCTGGTTCTTAGTCACTGCACTTTCCCTTCTTGCCATCTGTTTATATTTCAAGTTTAAAGTAAATCCCTTCAGTAGATTTAGAGTTATGCTCCGGACAAAAATTTACTTTAAAATTATATAAAAGGGGAGATAATTAAAAAACCTAGGTAGACAGAGTTATGGTTCTTGGTCACTGCAATTGTCCTAGTTGCCATCGGATTTATGCTCTGGACAAAGTTTCGGACGGAAGGACGGATGCACAGACACACAGACGGACGGATACTAATACTATTAAAATAATTTACTGGCTGACTGATGTTGAACACAAATATTGTTATAATTGTTCTCATATTTTTACTTCAGTGAATAATATTAAATCTATATTTAAACTACATACATATATATTCTTACCTAACTAAATCATATAATAATTAGGTTTAAAATAAACCCATACATACTAGATAAGGTAAGCCGCTGGAAACTCTCGTATTGTGTATTGGCCTCCACTGCTGAAGTGAGGACACTCATTTCGTCATTGCAGTCTCGGATGTCCTATTGTGAAGTCATCTTGTTTATTGAAAATGATATACACTATTTTAAGGGAAATGTTTAAAGATATAGTCCTGTCCTGTTTTTTTTTTCTGTAGAAATTCCGTGAGTGATTGAGCAATATTTAAATGAAAATGTTAATACAGATAGATGGTTGATGCCCTGTTGTTGATGTAATTTTGACAAATACAAACATGTAAAAAATACAAATTTAAAGGTAAATGTTAATAAATTTACTTAGTGATGCCCTGTTCTGCAGTCATTTTGTTTACAAATACAGATGGAACAATATAAAATAGCTTGATCATCGAGTTTTCAATATCATTTTTCAAACATTATTAAAACCACATCAACACAGTTTATGGAATAACCTACAGTAATAAATATACAAAATTAAAAAAAGAAAATCATAAAAGCTGCCTTCTTTTAGGTTCTAAACTGAGATTATTAATATTATTATGTATCAAAAGAAGTAAAAGCAAGTTACAATAACATACTGCAAAATATTGGTATACAATGTGTAGTTATATGTAGCCACTTTTAAATGTGCTTTAGTTATGTCATTCGGGTCAGTCAAAGTACTCATAAAATCTGTGAACAAGTACCTTTTAAACCTTACATGTTCTAACTGCAGTGACTATCTAAGCCCAAGTGACCTTATACCTGACCATTAGGTGTGTACAAGGGCAAGGTCACAGTCCCGTTGGAGGTTTTCATTGCAAGGCACCGGGTGGTTTTGGGCGACCCTCAACCTGGTAAGTAAAAGAATGGCAGAGTGATTAAATCAAACAATAAATCAAAGCATAGTCAACATATTACTAGGCCGTTACTCCTCCCATTGGCCATTCCGTATTACATGGTGTAATGTAAACAAACACTCCTTATTAAATTAAAATGCTTATTATCTAAATAAATTTATATTCATAAACATCATATTTATTGATTTCCACTGATGTATATTGCTTAACTTACGTTTTTGTCATTGTATTTGTATAATATTATTGTTCATTGATTCTCATTTATTTAATAAATCCGCCATTTCACATTACGTTCATTGGTATATATTTTACTTTAACGGTCGTCACTTGTCAGTGACGTCATGCCTGAAAAGGTATAAATAGCGGATTCGAAAAGAAAACAAGTTTCAGTTTGGAATACAGATTTAAACGAAAAACATCCGGTTAGATAGATTATTTACACAAGAAAAAGATTATGATACAGAATAAGATGCAGGTACGAATATTTTATTATTGATTGTATATGATATTTTTTGGATATATACTTTTGTTGTAATAAAAATAATAATGAAACTGAAATTGAAAGTAAAATTAGAAATTTTGAATGAACCCTTTGTTTTATTTTGTTATACGGCATAACAATATCGATATGCTTAAATATGTTTGGAAATGAATTTTTGATAATGATTAAAAATTATAAAGAAATTCATACTTTAATTTGTGCATGAATACAATACTTGTATTAGCTACCTTTCATATGCGTCAGTGTTGTTCATGTATTGTTTCATATACAATTAAGATCATACACAGGAATCAGCAAATATCTTCTTAAAATCCATTTGTTTTATTAAAACAATCCATGTTGAGTGGACTTTGCAGCAGACCGTGGCAAATAGGAAGCTCAAACATGGAAGACAAATTACTTGACTGCTGCTTTGGCGACGTGGCTTGGTCGTAAGGATACTGCTAGACACTGACCAAGATCAGTCAAAAGACAATATACATGTATTCTGGAGTATTGGTCATTTTCAAAATAATTGTTCCTTCATCGAACACTATTGATTACAAGTTATACGAATGCTTTATTCTTTTCTTTAAACAAAAATATTCACACAACTTTACACAACTGTGGGCACAATGTTAGTTATTAACCCTGAATAGAATATAAGTTACACAGCCTCTGAATTCCCATGTGTGGTGAGATACAGTGTTATTAATTTGATCTTGTGCAAAAGTGACTTGACCAATGATAATTTAGGGCTTTGTCACAAGATGACCATCTACCAATCAAAGCAAGACTTCATGGGGATCAAACAACTGAAGTATCAATTTAATCCTGTGAGAAATGTAGATGTCGTTTGATAAAATCTTTTTACATTATATGCAGACAAAACGCTCATTTTACTGACCAACTACATGTAATGGTGGATGATTTCATCGCTAGGCACTGAACGTTGCGGGGTGACCCTTAACCTGGTTAGGAAAAGAGAGGCAAAGTGATAAAAATCAAACAATAAATTAAAGCAAAGTAAAAAATATCGATATACTTAGATATGTGTTGCAACTAATGTTTGCAAATAAATTAAATTATCAAGAAATTCATACTTTAGTTTGTGCATTAATACTTGTATTAGCTTTCATGCATATGCATCAGTGTTGTTGATGAAAGTGCATTAAAAAAGTACGATCTTACACGAGAATCAGTAATTATGCTCTATAACTCCATTAGGTTTTATTAAAACAATCCATATTGTGACAACGTTGCTGAAAACTGTTACAACTAGGTAGCTCAAACGTGTAAGACAGCTTACTAGACTGCTACTGTTGTTTTTGCTGCTGCGTCAACGTGGCTTGGTACTGCAAAACACTTTACAAGATAAGCTAAAAGACATATGCTTGGCAATTTGTCAAAATGCAACATAACATTTCACAATGGCTCCTTCATGAACATGATTGATTACAAGGGATGCAAGTGACTATGCTTTATTTGTTTTTAGACACTACTATTCAAACAACTTTGCGCAACTGTGGACACAATGTTAGTTATAACCCAGAATTGCATATAGGTTACAGCGCAAATGTGGGCAAAATGTTAGTTAAAACCCTGATTAGAATATAAGTTTCATATCTTCTGATTGCCCATGTATGGTGAGATACTGAAAGTAAAATAATACTGGGTAAAAGAGTGACTTGGCCAATGAAACGATGGGGCTTTGCATGCAAAAAAAATCACCATTTATCACTTACTGTTCAATGGTTTCATACAATTTAAGTTTCCAATTTAATCCTTTGAGAAATTTATATTTGATACAATTTTTTTTATAATATATGCAAAAAATGCCGCATTGACTAAACAACTAACAGAAAATTGACTCCAATATACCCTCTACAAACGTGGTTTGTGGAGTCTTATTATCATTAATTCACATCAATTGCTGTGAGATTGAGATGTTCAGAAATAAGTAAGGCCACGGGTGCATCATGAACCTGCGTCCAAGGCTGAGGCTATTGCTGGAGACCTGAGTAGTACCGGTTTGACATTCAGCCTGGAATCTCATTTCACTTAAGGGTCACGTATGGCGCAGTCGCACTCAGCGAGGTTTTCAGGAAGGGTGTCCTCTGAAATCAAATATCAACGAAGTGAATATCTAGTTGCATCAGCAGAAGGTCATTCTTATATTTACTGCAAGGTCCAACCTTGACAACAAGTCACCATTTGACATTAAATTAGGCACAGTATAAAGAAGTGAAACTCCAGCTGCTGGAGTAGTATTGAATTATTATTATAAACAATTAGAAGGTCCTTTATTTAAGGCAAGTGACAGATTGCCCAAACAGTACAAAACAGCACAATACAAAACAACATAAACACAAATAAGAATAAAGCTGGGGTCACAGCCTAGGAACGGTCAATGCAAAGCATTGGGGTTTTAACGGGTTTTGGAGCGCTCAACCTCACACTTGGCCCAGCAATATTTATAATACATTTAAGTGTAAATAAAATTTAACCTCATAGCATTGTAACTCAAATTAAACAATAATCAAAGGGAATTAAAAAGCATTCAATTTAATTACCATTTAATTACACAATGGTATTGAAGATGCCAGAGCAACAGAGTTACAACTTTTTGAGGAACGATGGAATGAAACTATGAACAAGTGTCATCTTCTTTATAGAAAAAGATTTAAAAATATAGCATCCACACAGGCCATAAACTATTCAAGACAATATAACACTGTTTTGCAATGTGACAGTGCACTTAAAACTGTATAAACCGTCAGGAAAATTACGCCGATTGCATAAATTCTGATGGCATTTATGCTCAGACAAGTAGCATTTTTTCAGGCAGTTCATACACACACAAAAATTAAGAACGAGAATGCCAACAAAATACACCCAGTTACAAGACTGGTTTACATGGATCGTGAGTACATTGGCACACATGTTTACTGGTCATTTTTTCTTCATTAAATAAGTACAGAGAATCTGGCTTGTTACTAAACTTGTACACGATATTCTGCCCACAAACATAATTGACAACTTTCATGAAGATTCAACTTAAATTGCCTTGAAATAGTGAGCAGAAGCCAATTGTATAAATATGGATAACTCTTATCCAGCGGATAACTTTTGGTTATCTTCAATTTTAGGATATCTTTTTTCGGTTAGCGATTGTATAAAAAAATAGTTATCCAAAACGGTTCACGTTATGGTTAAGTTTTGGATAAGATTTAGCCAAGATATTTGACGTCGGTTATCTTTATCCAAATGAAGAACGCGCTGACAAAATGGCTGACTTTGACATACCGAACGCTAGACGACCAAGACAATTTCGACGAATAGACAGATTTACGGAAACTGACGACCCTGAAGAAATACGACGACGATTTAGATTTACACATTACAGCATTGACCGCATAGAACGACTGATCGGACATAGACTTGAGAGACCAACTGGACGGAATCAACCCTTGACACCGAGGCAGCAAATATTGATAACACTGAGATTTTTTGCTTCTGGAAATTTTTTGCAATTAATAGGGGATACTTTTGGGGTGGACATTGCCACGGTTTCAAGGGTAGTGACCAGAGTAACTGACGAACTGTGTGACCTGAAAGACCAAACAATTAAATTCCCGACGACGGACAGACATAAATCAATTATTAAACAGAATTTTTTCAAAATCGCTGGATTTCCGTCTGTAATTGCGGCGATCGACGGAACACACGTTCGCATCATTGCTCCCCATGAACACGAGGAGCAATATGTGAACAGAAAGCACTATCACAGTGTCAATGTACAGGCAACGTGCGACCATCGAGGTATTTATCAATTTGTACACAAAAATTCAAAACATAATTTTAGTTCTTACCTTCAAGTTTGAGTATCCCTTCATTTTATAAATCCATTTATTTATATTTATATGCATCCTGCTGTTTTACACACCAGATCAAAGATTCCGTAACAACTTACTTATGATCTGGTACGATTTTTTATTATTCAGTTTTTCTTTAAACACACGTCCTTTAAGTCCAAATTTCCACAGTGTAATGCATATTTTGCGCCCAAAAACTCACATGTACTCAGTTCAAATGACGTAACGATTCTAAATAAAGATAGGTAAAGTCTGTTTCATGGTTAAAATATAGTCTGATCCTTTGTATTATAGAGGCACAAGACAGGGAATTCTAATAGCCTTCTTTTCTCTATATTCATCCAACCCTATAAATTCATCCACCCCCTTATTTGGTAATTATGACATTTTTCTAAAAAAAAACTTAAGTAAGTAATGCTTATTTAAAACAATAATTTTGAAAATATTCACTTTTAAACAGTGTTTTTGTGTTTATTAGTCTATAAGATATATGTTTTAATGATTATATCAAAATTACTTCAAAAGATTTATGTTTTCCTATAAAAAATGTTGATTGAACAGATTGATAGGAAAGATACAGACAAATTAGTGGTTGCTAGGGTGTGCATTGTAAATTATTTTGCCATACTTTTGTTGGAAAGATATAAAATGTCTAATTTAATGTATCACTTGTGGTGAAATTCTTTTCATTCAGTAGAAAAAGTCAATTTCACTCTTAAGTGTATGAATATACAGTAAAAGAGGCTACAAAGAATTATTTTCTTGCTACATTTTAATAATAAGATGTATCATACTATTTGAATGATTTACTGCACAGGAACGTCTATAGTTAAATTGCATACATTATATTCTATGTTATCATATTTCAGGTGTATTCACCAGCATAAATGCCACATGGCCTGGAAGTACTCATGATGCTCATGTTTTCAGAACCTCAGTACTGTCTGATTATTTGGAAGCCCATCATCATGGTAAGCGCATATTCTAAAATGGATTGATATTTTTTTAATGCTATTTCATTTATTGTTGTGCATGTTCCTGTTTCTCATTTATAAATGTAAACTTATAAAGGTTATTCGCCGTGGCGTAATGGATGTCCGCCTAGCGAACTGGATGTCATGGGTTCGGAACCCACTGGGAACGTTTCTTTGATCTCCCCCAAAGACACCAAGTACTGGTTATAGTCCCAGGAAACGGACTCGAGAGCGTTTATATAAGCCTACAGCTTTCGATGCAATCGAGCTAAAATAAATAGGTTTAAACTAAAGGTTATTGTAACAAAATTGATGTGAAAATAAATTATATACATTTAGAAGAGGATCATTCTGTAATTGTTGTTTAATTGTTCTGTTCAAAGGTTTGGAGGATGGAATTGTGTTGGGGGACAGTGCCTACCCATGCAGGAAGTTTCTCATGACACCTTACCTGCATCCTGGTTAGTGCTTCTCTGTTAAACATCTTATCCATTTACCGGTCTTTACAAAATACATTTTACTGAATCTTTTCTTATAAAACATGTCTAAGTTTATTTTGATGTTATATGTTTGAAATTAATATTGTAACTATAGCATATTTACACCAGGATCCCCACAGCACAGATGTTCAATGACGCACATGCAAAGACAAGAAATGTTATCGAAAGAGCATTCGGTGTACTGAAGCGGAGGTTTCATGTCCTTCATGGAGAGGTATTAATTAAGTATTAATGTGTTAATAAGCACTATAACATTTATGTTTAATATCATTAAATATCTAAAAATATGCACCAAATTAACTTATTTTAATTTAAAATGTTTTAATATGTTCTTTAAACATTGAGGTTACGAATGAAGCCGGGCAAGGGTAACAAAAATAATTCTGGCATGTGTAGTATTGCACAATCTCGCTAAGGCATGGGGTGAGAGGGAGGCGTTCCCAGAGGAAGAAGACCCTCAACCTCCACCACTTGTCCAGCTTGAGGGTAACCCTGACGGGCAGGCTATCAGGGATGCAATAACTGCAAACATTATGACTATGTGCAATAAATTTGTTAAAAATAGTTAACTAAACAAGTAAAAGGCTGTTTGTTTGTTTGTTTGTTTTATTTGTGCATACTGTCAAGCAATTTACAATTCAATGCAATCAAGGCAATAAGTAACGTATAGATTGCATTATTATCATATTCAGAACATGCATATACATGAATGGTGCCATTATCACAGATCCAAATAAGATTACGACATGATGTATACACAGGATAACCCGTAAAGCTTAGACATGTAAACATGAAAAAGCTTATTTCCAACGGGGTCCCTGGATTTAGTCGAACAGATCTTATACGTGACTATAAATATATTGTTTTTCAGTTCTTAATATATAATCGACATGATCCTACACATGATTTCTTCTACGAATTAAGTGAATCTTTCAAAAGTTGACATGATAATACACTGACACGAATAAAAACATAAAAATAATGAATTACATAAAAATAAACAATCTAAAAGTAAAAATACATGGAATTCTTCGTCTACCTTCATATCATTTAATAGATGTGTCTTAACAAGTTTCTTAAAGTTAAATTTCGATTCGATGGACTTATGTTATCGGGTAATGCATTCCAATCCGTAATACCATTGTAGTAAATGAAGAACTAGTAAAGCCATCAACTTGAGGTACATAAAAATTAAATCGGGGATCTATTCCCATACTGATGGACATCTGTACATTTGACAAAATTGTCTTTCATATAGCTTGGACATTATTGTAGAAAATCTTATGGATGTGGTTAAGCCGAAGTTGCTTGCATCTTTGTTCAACGTTCAATAAACCAAGTTCTTCAAAATGCGATACAACAAGTGATGTCCTACAATGGGAATTGTTAATAAAACGAACCATTTTATTTTGGACTATTTGTAACTTGTGCTTAAGCTGTTTCGTGAGTCCACAATACCACGAAGAGGATACATAATCTAAATGACATTGTATTAAAGAATTACATAAGCTTTTTCTAAGACTTTTATTTAAAAAATCACGTTGTCTATATAAAAATTTAAGTCTAGAGTTAACCTTCTTGACGATATTATTTACAATCTTTATATCTAGCTTAACAATGAACAATAGCATTACATTAATAAGCACTGCACAATAATCATAATATTAATAATAATATTGAATATTAAAAAAAAACATTTATAACATACATAAATAATGATATTTAAAACAATATTAATAACATTAATAATGAGTAATAAAACTAATCATCAATAAATAACATTAATTGCAAATGAAGACGGACGGGACATTGCAAGGCACCATGGGTGACTTGATCTATGTATGGCGTAATAGTATTCAGAATGATGTACGGACATAGACAAAACAAGTCTTAAAAATGTGTGTTCATTTACATCTGATAAAGACAAAACAAGTCTATAAAATGTGTGTTCATTTACATCTGATAAAGACAAACAAGTCTATAAAATGTGTGTTCATTTACATCTGATAAAGACAAAACAAGTCTTAAAAATGGTGTGTTCATAAATATATAGTTTAATAATTTGATTATTTTCCCTGTGCATAATTATAGAGATCCATTATGTTTACATTTAACTGACAACTAGGTCAGCCATCAGCTGATTGAACAGATGTATTTAAATATAGGTCAGGAATTTTCTCACGCACCTTGTAAACACTGTCTACTACTTGAGTGTCTACTCTGGTGGATAGTGTACTGCAGTAATTTAATGGTATAGGCAAAGGTGTAAATTAGTAAGAATAACTTACTTTATTTACAATTTTGTGTTTATTGTGAGATGATTTTATGTTTCATCCATATAATTTTAAATAGTAACTAAATGTTAAGTCACTTGTTTGTAAAACCTTGCAAGAGGTAATTGTTGTAGTTGGCTATTTTCAATTGCCACTTTCTACACTAAGTCTTGGTCACTGACCATCATTCACATATATTAAATACTTGGAACTTAAAACCCCTTGTGTTGTTAAAACAAACCCCAGCTACAAATGTAATGTCATTTATTATCATTTTTAGAATATTTTTTTTTCAAAATGATAAAAATGTTGTTTTATGACATTCTTTTACAGTTTGTCTTTGGCAAATGCCATCATGAGCTTTCCCTCCTCAAAAAACTCTCTCTGGGATTTCATAAGGAGCAACTTTTCCTGTTTGAACTGCATGGCTCTCCAGCATAATATGCCATCTGCAGTTCCCTCAGGGTCTGCTCTTTCCTGATTTATAGGAAAGTGCTTTGTAGCATTTTTTACCATAAACATTTATAAATAATAAGTTATTATAACTTAATAACAAAATCTTATTTATTATGTCATACATCTGCAGTGTTTATGTTGATTTTTAAATCTAAGTAAGGTCTAAGAGTTTTCCCATTTAAATTTGATTTCCTTAATGGTATTATTAAATTTATTAAATAAATGAAATTATTACACAAAGTTTGAATATATAACAAATGAGAAAAAAAATAGGATATACCTTTTACCAATAGCTGGATTCCTGCTTGGTTTAATTTCCTTATTATTCACAGGAACAGGCACACTAAGAACTGAATGCAGATATTTATTTTACATCTTGTTAAATACTTATTTACAATGTTAAGTTTCAATATTTTCTATGGAATAAAACACTTTAAGTTAATGCATTTAACTTATCTTATTAACTTCATAAGTGTGGTCAATAGGTGTTTCTTGATTGAATAAGCCAATTATGATATTTACCCTTGATCTGCACTGCTGTCTTTTGATGTTTCTGGAAAAAAAAATTGAAATCATTTATTAAAAATTTAGAAAACAATATTAACTTATTTTATTTCCTGTGATTTTAAAAATAATATATAGTCAATATGATTAAGAGCAACAGTATATTCAATTATTTATAACTGCATCAGGGATGGAAATTAGTGGTTGACCGTAAGCCCGGGGCATGTAGATTTTGGCCTGGGCAACTCAATTTCAAAAGTTGGTAGTCAAGCCGTGCAACTTATTTTTTTTTAAGCTTGAAACAAATCAGTTGCATTAAAAAAATTGTGACTGTGGATCAACAATTGGAAAAAAAGTTACTTTGTGTTGTTAGAAACAACCTTTTTAACTTTTTGCATTTGGGAAACATTTGTAAGAGGCTTGTAATTTTGGGCAAACAAAATCACTGATTTCAAAATGTTAATTTTGTTTTGTATAAATGTGTAAGTAAATTATTACTATTGTTAAGCCATGTTTTGAATGCATGTACAACAATAAATAAATTATACTTGATTTATTGAGTGATAATTGTTATGACATGTAATGTCATTTGTGTGTTTTTTCTTAATGCTCCATATTAATTGCTTATCATTGTTGGATGCAAGTGAACATTAATGACAAGCTATCTAACTTTCCTTGACATGTTGCTATTACAAAGTCATGTATTTAAAAAAGTAAAAGTAACAATAGAACTTACCATTTACTGTTTCATCATCGTCGAATGGACGAATATCGGCAGCAAAGTTGAGGAAGTCTAAAATGTAAAAACATGAACATCATTGAAATATAAAAAAAATGATTATAAATATATTTAAAATATTATTAAAGTAACAATATTATGTATTCCCCTTACGTAGCCTCATTTTACTTGGCAAACTGACCCTACGCCAATGTCGGAAGTCGTGGAGATGTCACATACAAGAGCATGTAACACTTTAAAAACAAACGCATGATTTTCTCAGATTATAATCTACTTGCAAGAAAGGAAATTAATAGTACGATTATAATGTCAATTTCTCGCTAATCATTAAAGGCATTTGCGTACATAGTAGTCTATTGATTATTTTAGTATCCATTAATCTACGAAAAAAATGAACTCTTCCAAAAGACTACACAATCTAGAAAATTCTATGCTAGAAGCGTGTAATGTTTATCAGTGACAGTGTGATTTTTTAAGCGACATGGAGGCACATGGAATGTGTTTTGTTTCTTGCAACGGAAATTAAAATAAATTGGATTTAATACCATCCAGTTGGAGCAGCTCAACAAATCCTGTTGCCCTGCGCACTGCACCTAACGAGAATAATAATAGGTATGGATTAAATGGAATTATGTGAATATTGAATGAAAGGTAAGAATAGTTAGATACATGTATGTAGCTGGCACAGAAAAAATTACGCACTCGACAGTGCTAGTCTTTCAGTGGTTTATGATTTAGGTATAATCTAATTGGTGTTGTATTTATAAATTAGGTACAATTGCAGTGGAGCGGTTTCATAATAAATATAGTTTATTTGTTTTGTAAATAATTAAGTATCAACGGGTGGTCACATACCGATGGGGGGGTTCGATGGAAAGCACCGGAATCCTAGTCTCATTTAGAGACGCGCAAAGAATTTAGAGATACTTTTATATGGGGCTAAATTCTTTATTACCCATATAAAAAGTAGCTTAATATTTAAGAGCGTCAAAATTTGGACTACCAGAATCCCACTGAAGGACGGCGTGTCCTTCATTGTTTCAATGATTGACATCGTTACCGTGTCTGCGGCTTTCATCGGATGTCCGCACCCGTCTGCCGGGCGTTGTTTTTCGCTCCATCGTAAGCTGACTCTCTGGCCTTCGCGACCATTTTCCCGATATTTTTCTAAATAAATAACACACAATAAAAATACTGATTACATAATTTGTCTTATTCGATCTCGGCAACATATTACAATCAGTCACTCGCGCAATTTGAAACTTGTCAGATATTTACGGAAAATGCGAATTGTTCATTTCTGAAATTGAAGGAATGACAATAAGCTCTATAAATTTTTGTAATTATGCATAATCTCTATATAATAGTCTCTAGAAATTGTATACGGATTCATATTGCGTTCATCAAAAATGGCCCTATGATTACATGCGCACGGACGTTGATCTCCGACTTCGCTTGTGGAATACTAACACTATGAGCTGTACGTATGTACTCATAAAAGCTCAAGCATTCAAGAAGAACTAAACCTTTCACGTCGTCAAATCTTGCGACACGCACGACCGACGGAATTCACTTTTTTCCGTTATTTCGGCCCACGCCCCATCTTGAATTTTCTTGGTGACTGGTGTTGAGCGCTTGAAAATTTCTTTGTCAAAACTTTGTCAAATTTCCATAACACCTTCAGCGGATTAGAGCAGTTTTCTCCTCATGGGAAAAGTTAACTGACCGTTTTTTTACGAAGCAGAAATCTGTTTCAGCCATTTTGTTGTCGTCTGAAATGACACTTTCCGCGAAACCGTCTTGACCGGAACCAGATTAAATATGCATTGTGGGTTTTTTATGTTTGGCTAACTTTAACCAAATCGGATAAAGATATCCAATGCGACTTGCATTTTTATACAATAGGATAACCACGTTGGAATAACATATCCAAAAAACGGATAAAGTTAAACCGAAAGGTTAATCTTTTGGATTGGCTAAAGTTATCCATATTTATACAATTGGGCTGACTCTTGAATATTTAACGTTTTCAAAAAAGATTTAACGTTTAACGTTTATTTAATGTATTTAACGTTTTCAAACAGATTTTATCCAAATTATGAAACCTCAGAATATTATCAGGAGATAATTTATGTTTACTGATTTGAGGAGACCCTAACCTCACACTCGGCCAGTGCTGCCCTTTTATTTATTACAAAATATTTATTTTTTTGACGTTTGATCATTTATAAATCTCTCATTAAATTGTATTAATTTATTCTTATTGTAGACATTTAATTTTTAATGGTTTAACAACAATGGGAATAATATATTCTATCTACAAATATTAATGACAAAAAAATTAATACGCAACAGGGAGCATTCCAGATACGTCCGCGCGCTCGAAAGTGCCCTTTTGACAAAAAAAAGCTCACTGCCCTTATCAAACCCTAGCTTGGCCCAGTAATGTTTCGTGATAACATTAAAAGGTAAATAAAAAATAACCTCATAGCAACACGATTCAGATTCAATAGCAATGAACAGGCAATACACTTCAATTAAATGAGCAGAACCTTGACTTTATGAGAACGGTAATTGTAGCAGATAATAAATAAAAGATAGGCGTAGGGGATATGGTGTCCGCCTAGCGATCGGGAGGTCACGTGTTCGATCCCCACTGTGGGAGCGTTCATTAGGTATCCCCATAGACACCAAGTACTGGTTCTATGCCCAGGACACGGATTCGAGAGCGTTTCAAATAAGCCTTAGGTGTTCTATGCAATCGAGCTAAATAAATAGGTTGAACTAAACTAAACTAAGGCGAATTTACATAGCGGTTGTGTGATTCAATCTATGTCCATCTTTAGCCCATAAAATGGTTAAATTATTGCAAATTAATAACACTCGTATAGCCCAGTTACTATTAAAATGTTACGATCAACCATATTACCGAGACTCATGCGTGTTTCAGAGAGAAATATCGTCACAAGATGACCTACTTGCGTCAGTAACCGTAAAGTTTATTCCGTAGTGATAACCACGGTGCCTATACCACGTGACTTTTTAAGATCTGTGTTGGGAGAATTAAGCGCGACCCAGTTAAGATTTTTAATGATGCCTTTTTAAATATTCACACCATTTTCAAATGGGATTAATGGAGAGCCCGCTCATTCGTGAAAGTTTTCTATAGGTATATTGATCTTTGAAAACGAATAAGTATTTTTTTTTAGTAAAGTGCAACCGCGCGTTTGTAATATGAAGTCCCCACATTGATCCGATATTTTCTAACCGTTCAAACGCGCGGTTGCACTTACTGAAAAAAAATCTTATTTTTTAATACATCATGATACCTATAGAAAACCTTACGAATGAGCGGACTCTCCACTTTATCCCATTAAAAATGGTGAAATATTTTAAAAGATATCCTTAAAATGTTAACTGGGTCGCGCTTTATTCTCCCAACACAGATTCGAAAAAGTCACGTGGTATAGGCACTGTTGTAATACGACTCCTTGCTTGATAAACCTATTAATTTTATTATTGGAATATCATATTAACTATTGAAGGATCGTTTGTTCAATTGCTTAATTGATAGTTTCAATATGTATGTTATTAGCAATTTGTATAATATTGATCATTAAATGCTCAAAAACCTTGATTAAAAAATGAATATAATTCTCGCTCTTGGAAAACCGGGCTACATGCATGTGCATAAAGTGTCGTCCCAAGTAGCATGCGCAGTTCAACACTTTTCGCATGTACATAGTATTTTTGTTTAAAGAAATTCTCGTTTAAACAAACAGCGAGTCTATGCGGAAAGTGTCGTTCCTGATTAGTCTTGTGCAATGTACATGCTACGCTGGGATGACATTTTACGAACATGCATTAAGCCTGGGATGACATTTTACGAACATGCATTAAGCCTGGGATGACATTTTACGAACATGCATTAAGCCTGGGATGACCTTTTACGAGCATGCATTAAGCCTGGGATGACATTTACGAACATGCATTAAGCCTGGGATGACATTTTACGAACATGCATTAAGCCTGGTTATTCTAGAGAGATGCTCATATTGTATCTTCATATAGGACAATATTTTATGAACTTTTCGAATTAGCACATTATTAAGTGTCGACCTTTTTTTACAGTTCTGAAGGTATGTGTAAATTGCTTTATGAGAACAGCATAAAACGATAACGGCCTGCACGTACTTAACAGGCTGTTCAGATTGTATGCGGTTTGCTGCTCATTAGTATCTCATGGTTTGGACATGTAGCCTTTACAATTTAATTTAAGTAATAAAGGTATTCAATTCCAATTGATTTCTAAGGGACTACGTGTACACGCGTCAAAGTGTGCGCAGCATAGGATTAGGTGACCCGGAATAAAATTGTTCCTTACATGATGAGAAACACCACTCCGCCACTAATCCCTCCTCCTCCCCCTCCTCCTCCTGTACAAGGATTCAGCGGCCCGGCCTCGTTACACGCCCCCGGACATGCGCACACCGTCTTCAATGTCAGCGTCTGTAGGCGCGATCACAAAAATCTCTCTTTTCATGGCTTGCATAAACTTATTTTGGCAGTAATAAACTTGCATACTCTCATTTTGGGAGTAATAAACTTTCATAATAAACTTACAAAAACTAATTTAGGAGTTATAAACTTGCAAAAACTTATTTTGGGAATTTTAAACTTGCATTAACTCATTTTGGGAGTTTTAAACTTGCATAAACTTATTTTGGGAGTTTTAAACTTGCATTAGCTCATTTAGAGAGTTTTAAACTTGCATAAATGTAATTTTGGAGTTTTAAATTTCCATGAACTCCTTTTGGAGTTTTAAACTTGCATAAACTTATTTTGGGAGTTTTAAACTTTCTTAAACTTCTTTTTGGAATAAAACTTTTATTTGTTCATCTCAGTAGTTCCAAATTGTCAGTCATCAAAACTTTTATCAATGCTCAAGACTGTCATTATCCTACACGTGAAGTCATTACTTAAAAAGTTATCATTTAAAGGGAGGCTCCGTTTAACATACATAATACATAAACATTTACGAAAGGTCTTAATAGCAATTGTAATTGGCACAAAATATTGGTGTTTGATGAGATTGTAAGTGTATGTTTGTTTGTAGGTTTCATGATCAGTACATACATACGTTAAACCCAGCAGCTCGAGTATTGTTTTGAGTTGGTAAGCACACTTTCTATTGTTGTATGTTATGTTTCGTTCCGCATCATGGAGCAGTAACGCATATGTTATTTGTTTTTTGAACTGTTATTAAATGTACATGTACATGATTATTTTGAATCAATATTTCAATATCTTTAATTTACCTAAATAGAATGAGGGTTTATTCCTAATTCGTCATACAGTGCTGAAAGATATGATGACACATTGAATTGTGTATTTTAATTCTTAAAAAAGGTTTGCATGAATGATCTCTAGTTCTTTTCAAGAATAATATCCCAAGATTTCAGTTGGGAATTCATATTATTTACAAACTGATAAAACTGGATGAAGTATTATGTTACCGTGATCTGAAATTGATTGTATTGTATTGTATTGTATTGTTTTATACCAGTTTCCGTTTTTAAATAAAGTTAAACCCAAATATTTGAATGAAGTGACGATTTTAAACCGTTCTCGATATAAAGTAACGTCACAACTTGTATATGAGTATTAATATGCATGCATTCATACATACAAGTGATAAACATATATTTATACGGACGTATGAGTGGATGAGTGATAAACATGCGTGTGTACGAGCATATGAGTGATAAACATGCATGTGTACGAACATACGAGTGATACACATGCATGTATATGTACATATGAGTGATTAAAATGCATGTGCACGAACATATGAGTGATAAACATGCATAAACACACACGAATGATAAACAGACATGTCTACATACAAATGAGTTAAGTCCAGTAGCCCCCTGCGCAGTCATTATGGGTTTACATGCATGTAAGTCACATACCAGCTGCACTGTTGTGGCACTGCAATTCAGAAAATGATTCATAAAATGCTTTTACTAGCCACAATGACCTCGCAGGGCGGTCTAGAACTCATATGTACGTATACATGCATGTGTATACCTTGAATTATGTATACATGCATTTTTAGCACTTAATTCATGTATGCAGAATGTTGATCACTTAAATTCGTGTATACATGCATGTTTTCACTTGAATTCGTGTATACATGCATGTTTATCACTTGAACTTGTGTATACATGCATGTTTATCACTTGTGTTAATGTACAAGCTATTTTATATTTAAATATGTATGATAACTGTTCGTGTAATATGTATAAGAGTGATAAGCATGCACGTATTCATCAATAACAGTGATACGCATGCGTGTATACGTACATATGATCTAAGTCCAGAAGCACCGCCGCCCTGCGCAGTCATTATGGGTGTGCATGCATGTATGTCACATTCCAGTTGGACTGTAGTGGTACTGCAATGTCAGAAAGAAATTTCATGCAATTCTCTTCAAAATCTGTAACTGCTTGTACGTCAACAATGACTGCGCAGGACCGCTTCGCTTCGCTTCTGGATTTAACACTTATGCATGTATGTATACATGCATGTTTATCACTTGTTTTATGTACAAGTTTAAGTATATGCATATATGACTGATTAACTGGAATTGTTATGTATGTATGCGTGATACATATGAATGAATGTAACATACATAAGTGTTAAATCCAGATGCAAAGCAGCTTATATCGCTGTCCCTTAACTATCAACAAACATCAACGGTGAATTTCAATAATTGATTTTCGTTCTGGGAAAACGGGGTTTAATGCACCTGCGTAGAGAGTCGTCCCTTATTAGCCCCTGTGCACATACATTTGGCCCGGTTTCCGAGAGCAAGAATCACACCCTGACTGACCCGACAATCGGGCAGTTTTCGCTACAAAATGACCCGGTTCAAACTCCGAAGAAATATTTTTCATGTAACTTATTTTCTTAATATTGTTACTTTTGAATGATTAGAAAACCATAGTTTTTTATACATAACATTAAATTTAATTGAAAAAAAAGCTTCACGGATTTATGTAAACAAATCAGAAAACGTCACATATATATGTGAACAAGTCAAAAAACTTTACGTGTATACAATGTATGTGAAAAAAGTCAAGCAACTTCACGTATACATGTGAACGAGTCTAACAACTTAACGTATACATCTTAACTGAGAATTTTAAGGGCCTTATCAGATAGGAGACTTGCTTGTATAAATCAAAATTAAAGCACATTCTTAGATATTCCTATTTAAAGAATATTCTTATTCTTATATCAATGTCTAAGAATTGATTGATGAATACGAGCCATGAACGTACGTGGGGAGTTAATGACCCGCACTGTATCCAATCAGAACTTACGTGAGGAGTTAATGACCCGCAGTGTATCCAATCCGAACTTACATTAGGAGTTCATGACCCGCGGTATATCCAATCCGAACGTGCTTAGAAGTCCATGACCCGCGGTATATCCAATCCGAACGTGCGTTAGAAGTCCATGACCCGCGGTATATCCAATCCGAACGTGCGTTAGAAGTCTATGACCCGCAGTGTATCCAATCAAAACTTAAGTGAGGAGTTCATGACCGGCCGTGTATCCAATCGGAACTTACCTTAGAAGTCCATCGCGCGAAGTGTATCCAATCAGAACATAAGTAAGGAGTTCGTGACCGACCGTGTACTAAATCAGAACTGAAGTGAGGAGACCATGACCGGCCGGATATCCAATCTTAACTTACGTGATAAGTCCGTGACCAGCCGTGTATCCAATCAAAACTTGACCACCGTGTATCCAATCAGAACTTTCGTGAGTAGTTCGTGACCGGGCGTGTATCCAATCAGAACTTACGTGAGTAGTTCGTGACCGGGCGTGTATCCAATCCGAACTTACGTGAGTAGTTCGTGACCGGGCTTGTATCCAATAAGAACTTACGTGAGCAGTCCGCGACCCGCCGTGTATCCAACTTCCAGACCGGAATCTCCCGCGCCTAACTGCGCCGTCTGCTGGTCGCCAATGTCACTCGACTGCTCGATAGTGTTAGTCTGGCAAGCCTGGAGCAGACGACACATTACAAGAGGTTAAAGGTTACTTTACACTAAATCAGTTTGTATCTTCCGGCGACCATTCGAATGAAGTGACTATTTCGAAAGAGTCAATTTTCTCTTCCGCTTTAAAAAGTAATTTAGCGATCGTGATCAGCTTTTTTGATTATTTTATGACTACATTTTGAAATCTGTTTATTAGAAACCTGGTGTGCTGATCCCTATATTGCTTAAAGCTCGATTGGTCATAGTCGGCTCGGGTGCTTCTTAAACGTACCCCGGGTACTCTTATGTAAACTACAATTTTATCCGGGTAGGAAAATATACTAAAACGTATCCTGAATACTTTACGCTAAATTCACGTTCAATATCATTATACTTAATAATTCGTTTACCAATTTTATTAAAATTTGAGACCTGCGATATGACTTTTTGATTTTCTTGTTGTTTTTTTTGTTCGCATATTTCCAATGATATTCTGCATCCAAAATAAAAAAGAAACCCCCAAAAAGTCAGCTTTTTAAAGCCATTTCAAGTAACCAAATTACAGCCTGTTTTTTCTTTTTTTTTTCATAACCATTAAATTACACGTGTCGGTCCTAAGAACATGAATATTTGTAAAGCAATACTCAGTTTAATAATTAGTGAATGCAATATAATTTAGACACATATCTTTTCAGCTCCATATTAGTATCGCCATCTTCTTTGATTTCGACCAAATTATAGTAGTTTTACGCACATACTTGGGGACAGTTCGAGGTGACTCAAAGTTTCGTAAAATGGCGGAATTTACTACCTCCCCTCCCATTCACATTGTATTTTTTTCCCAATGTCAGTGTTTTCGCACATTTTTGCGACAATGGCGCGGTACCAATACTTTTCCCAATTAGGCAAAAAAAGACAATCGCTGGAACCGAA